>NC_142804.1:38528056-38543279 GCF_049724085.1 Artemia sp. Qi Xiang Cuo
GCTCCTTACTTTCAGTTAAAAAACTTGTTTTTTTTAATTTAATTTCTGAACGTTTTTCAATTAATGCAGCTTTGATTTTGGCTCACCGTACATGAATAATTAAAACGAAATTGGCATATTAATTTTACTTTTTTGGCTAAATGGCTTTCTCGAAATTTTGTTCTGACGTAACTTACGAATTAACTTACGTAACAACCTTCTATATTTGTATGTTTTATTGCGTATATTAGGGAGTTTGCCCCCTAGTCATCACCTTGCTCTTTACGCTAAAGTTCGAATTTTGTTTGAATCACAAACCCCTGAATCACAAAGGCCGGTTAATTAGAATAGATAGCCCTTTTGAAAGTACTAAAAAAAAACTTTAGCGAAAAGGGCGAGGTAAGTAGTAAGAGTACAATGCATTGAAAATATACATTCAGATATACGCCTTAGGCTTGGATATGTGTGTATATTTTAAACGAATTGGGGTTACCAGGGTCATTTGCAAAGAGGTACCGTTTCTATAGATGGTATAGTTTAATACCGGTCCTATTAAGGACAAGTTTTTTCTGACGTAGATTTCTAGTTCATGATATACAAGTTTTTTTTTATGTTAAATCCGTGGTCATTCATCTGTAAGTTGATTAGTAGGTTTTTTTTAAAAACTTGGCTATTCGTTTCATGGGTTTCATTAATAGAACGAGTAATGCATTTGAAAAGGGTAATTACTTCTTTAGTTTACGAGATTTGCGAATTTTTTTTTTTGCGAAAATATATTTTCCAAAATATATTTTCCTAGAACCTTAAAATGGAAAATGCTATAAAGTATTAAATATCTTAATTGAAAATTAACGATAGAATGACATTTTGACTTGACCTAGCTTTACCTCGCCGATGTGGTCTGTATAATACGTAAGTAACGTTTTAAAAATATTGTCAATTTAAAAATAAAGGGCTGAAAAGTGTTATGAGGGGGGGGGGTTGCATAGAGGGGTGAGTTGCACGAGGGTTCAGTTAAAGAGGATACAGTTGCACGGAGGGATTTCGGTTATACACGGGTTCAGTTACAAGGGGGGTTCAGTTGCACGGGGGGTATCCCTTTTTTTTTTCGTAAATCGGGCTCCCTGTTTTCAAAATCCCTTTTTCTTCTGAGGCTTGGAGCATTTGGTGGCTAGATATTAAACGTAATGAAATTTAGCACGGAGGTTCAGTTGTACAGGGGTTTCAGTTATACAGGGGTTCAGTTACATGGGGGTTCTTTGTGTTAAATAAGTAGTTTTTGTATCTTTTAAAAGAACTTGACGGGGATTGAGAGACTCAGTTGCCTAAGTCCGTGTGATTTTTATTTACTTGATTCTCATTAAAAACGAAATGTTTGTGTTAAATAAGTAGTTTTTGTATCTTTTAAAAGAGCTTTACGGGGATTGAGAGACTCAGTTGCCTAAGTCCGTGTGATTTTGTTTTACTTGATGGTCATTAAAAAAGAAATTTTTTTGTTAAATAAGTAGTTTTTGTATCTTTTAAAAGAGCTTTACGGGGATTGAGAGACTCAGTTGCCTAATTCCGTGTGATTTTTATTTACTTTATTGTCATTAAAAACGTAATTTTTATTTTAAATAAGTAGTTTTTGTATCTTTTAAAAGAGCTTTACGGGGATTGAGAGACTCAGTTGCCTAATTCCGTGTGATTTTTCTTTACTTGATGTTCATTAAAAACGTAATTTTATTGTTAAATAAGTAGTTTTTGTATATTTTAAAAGAGCTTTACGGGGATTGAGAGACTCAGTTGCCTAATTCAGTGTGATTTTTCTTTACTTGATGGTCATTAAAAACGAAATTTTTGGGTTAAATAAGTAGTTTTTGTATCTTTTAAAAGAGCTTTACGGGGATTGAGAGACTCAGTTGCCTAATTCCGTGGGATTTTTCTTTACTTGATGGTCATTAAAAACGAAAGCTCCCTGTTTTCAAAATCCATTTTTCTTCTGAGGCTTGGAGCTTTTGGTGACTAGATATTAAACGTAATGAAATTTAGCACGGAGGTTCAGTTGTACAGGGGTTTCAGTTATACAGGGGTTCAGTTACATGGGGGTTCTGTGTGTTAAATAAGTAGTTTTTGTATCTATTAAAAGATCATGACGGGGATTTAGAGACTCAGGTGCATAGTTCCATGTGATTTTCTTTACTTGATTCTCATTAAAAACGAAATTTTTGTTTTAAATATAAAGTGTTTGTATCTTTTTAAAATAGCTTTAAGGGGGTTGAGAGACACCGATGCATCATTACTGGTGATTTTTTTTAATTGCTGGTAAATAAAAACGAAATTTTTGTGTTAAATAAGTAGTTTTCGTATCTTTTAAAAGAGCTTTATGGGGATTGAGAGACTCAGTTGCCTAATTCCGTGTGATTTTTTTTTACTTGATGGTCATTAAAAACGAAATTTATGTGTTCAATAAGTAGTGTTTGTATCTTTTAAAAGAGCTTTAAGGGGATTGAGAGACTCAGTTGCCTAATTCCGTGTGATGTTTATTTAATTGATGTTCATTAAAAACGAAATTTTATTGTTCAATAAGTAGTTTTTGTATCTTTTAAAAGAGCTTTATGGGGATTGAGAGACTCAGTTGCCTAATTCCGTGTGATTTTTCTT
Source organism: Artemia sp. Qi Xiang Cuo (assembly GCF_049724085.1). Classification (NCBI taxonomy): domain Eukaryota; kingdom Metazoa; phylum Arthropoda; class Branchiopoda; order Anostraca; family Artemiidae; genus Artemia; species Artemia sp. Qi Xiang Cuo. The sequence goes on from NC_142804.1 coordinate 38,530,679, forward strand.
TACTTGATGGTCATTAAAAACGAAATTATAAAGTTAAATAAGTATTTTTTTTATATTTTATAATACATTTAATGGGATTGAGAGACTCAGTTGCCTAATTCCGGTTGATTTTTCTTTACTTGATTGTCATTAAATACGTTATTTTGTTGTTAAATCCTTATTGTTTCTCTATAATATTTGAACTGGACGGTGTGTGTGAGACTCAGTTTCCTTAGTCCGAGTGACTTGGTGGTCATTAAAAACGAAATTTTTGTGTTAAATTAGTAGTTTTTGTATCTTTTAAAAGAGCGGTAAGGGGATTGAGAGACTCTGTAATGCACTAATTTTTCAGTAAAGACACTCAATATCCTAAAAGTGTTTAATTCAAACTTTTTAAAACTTCGAAATTTTTCAACTTTATTTATTTTTTTCTTTCTGTACATAACTTAAAATGTCAAAATATGCTTACAGTTCTAACAATTGCGCTCTGTGATTGGTCAGAGACACGATGTGACTTTCCCACTGGCATTCTATGACATGTTATTGACAGCGCTCTGTGATTGGTCAGAGACACGATGTGACTTTCCCACTGGTATTCTATGACTGGTTATTGACACAACCTAATCTATTGCATGTATTAAATCAGTATTTTTTACGCAGTGGAACGATAAACACATAAGTCATATCTTTAAAAAAAAAAGTGAAGATGGAACATTTTAATAAAGTGTGTTTACATAACAAGGTTATTGTAGCATTGAATGCCGACAAAAAGAAATATTTAAACTTTGAAACAAGTACAGGTGGTAGCACTATTGGAAATGTATGCATGCATTGTCATGACAGTAAGGAATTAAATTTCTTTGGAATACCGAAAAAATTCAACTCTTATGTTGGTGGTTATGCGAGATTGAGATCTCCATAGATGATTGCACTCAAAGAGACTGCCAACAGACAAATAATCCTTGATGATAGAGGACAACTCCTGGCTACTGTTGCAGGTAACACATTACCTACTGATACATCCAATCGTCACCTTTCAGGTATTAGGATTCAACGGAAGATCAATAAAAGAAAGGCCTACTCTTCTACTAATATCGTAAACCATATCTTGTCTACGTGTCGAAACTGTTACCTGTGTAAAAATAATGTGTTAATAGACAGTGAAATTGCCAGAAAAATAAAAAGGTCATTGTCAGAAAATATCACGATGGACTATAAAGATGAATCAATGAAAAACAAAACACCAGCAAACGTTACTGACATTGGTCAAACAGTCATTGAACCAAATAATACCAAAGACGAAAAGCATATTGAACCTTTTGATGAGACACCAGTAAAAATTGTGTATGACTCAAAATGGAATAATGATTATTCTACTGATTACGAACTAAGAGAAGACAATAGCTATAATATCAAGAGAGAACATGGTGAACTATTTTATGGAACAGATTCAAAATGTCCAAAGTTAATTGTTGATATTAATAATGTATCATAATATATTTATTGTATTAATATTCTACATAGCATTATTTCATTAAAAATATATTTTGCATTACATTGCTATGTGTTCATTATTTTTAGAGTAAGCTAGCATATCAAACGTTTAGAATGTCTAATAAAACGTCGGAGATGTAAGAAAAGGAATTTGCATACATCTATTGTCAGACACATGGGGACAAATTTTTCTTGAATTCACCTCCTGGATAAATAAAAAAGACATTTCATTCAAGAAATTATGACGAAACTCTAAGTAAGCTACAAACTCTGTCTTGAAGTTACCTCATGGATACACAATGCAGAAATTTCATTTAAGAAATTATCAAAAATTTTAAGTACAATAGCTTTCTTGAATTCACTTCCTGGACACAATACAGATATTTAATTCAAGAAATAATAATAAAATCGCAAGTAAGTAATAAAATATTTATTGTTTTCCCCTATTTGATACACAATACTGAAATTTCATTCAAGAAATTATGAAGGAATTCTAAAGAGGTAACACACTCATGTTACCTCATGGATACACAATGCAGAAATTTCCTTTAAGAAATTATCAAAAATTTTAAGTAAGTAGCAAATTCTTTCTTGAATTCGCCTCCTGGGTAAATAAAAAAGACAGTTAATTAAAGAAATTATGAAAAAATTGTAAGTAAGTAGCAAATTCTTTATTGAATTCACCTGCTGAATATACAAAAAAGACATTTCGTTCGAGAAATTATGACAAAATTCCAAGTAAGTAACAAACTCTTTATTGTTTTCATGACTTAGATACACGTTGTAGAAATTTAATTCAAGAAATTATGAAAAAATTCTCAGTAAGTAGAAATTTCTTTCTTGAAGTCAACTCTTGGATACACAATACGGAAATTTAATTTAAGAAATTATGAAAAAAAAACAATTTCTTTCTTGAAGTCAACTCTTGGATACACAATACAGAAATTTCATTAAAGAAATTATGAAAATATTTGTAAGTAATTAACAAACTCTTTTTGTTTTCACCTCTTGGATATACAGTAAAGATACTTGATTCAAGAAATTATGAAAAAATCGCAAGTAATTAACTTTTTTTTTCTCTTTATCAAAAACAATTTTCACTTAGCTACACGATGTAGAAATTTAATTCAAGAAATTAGGAAAAAAAATTCTCAGTAAGTAACAATTTCTTTCTTGAAGTCAACTCATGTATACACAATACGGAAATTTCATTCAAGAATTTCATGACTTAGATACACGATGTAGAAATTTGATTCAAGAAATTATGAAAAAATTCTCAGTAAGTAACAATTTCTTTCTTGAAGTCGTCTCTTGGATGCACACTGCGGAAATTTCATTAAATAAATTATGAAAATATTTGTAAGTAAGTAACAAACTCATTATTGATTTCACCTATTTGATATACAGTACATATAATTCAGTCAAGAATTCGAGAAAAAATATACATTAATTAACTATTTTTTCTATGTATAACATATAATTTTCACTTAGATAAATTATGTATAAATTTAATTCATGAAATTATTGAAAAATTCTCAGTAAGTAACAATTTCTTTCTTGAATTCAACTCTTGGATACGCAATACGTAAATTTGATTAAATAAATTTTTAAAAAATTATAAATAATTACCAAATTCTTTCTTGAATTCACCTGTTGGAAAAAAAAAAAAAAAAAAAAAAAGAAATTTCGTTAAATAAATTATTACAAAATTCAAAGTAAGTAACAAACTTTATTTTTTTCACTAGTTATATATAAGATGTAGAAATTAAATTCATTAAATTATGAAAAAAATTCTCAGTAAGTAACCATTTCTTTCTTGAAGTTAACTCTTGGATACACAATACTGAAATTTCATTAAAGAAATTATGAAAATATTTGTAAGTAAGTAACAAACTATTTATTAATTTCACCTCTTGGATATACAGTACAGATACTTCATTCAAGAAATTATGAAAAAATCGCAAGTAAGTAGCTTTTTTTCTTTATCACAAACAATTTTCACTTAGCTACACGATGTGTGAAATTTAATTCAAGAAATTATGAAAAAAAATTTTCAGTAAGTAAAAATTTCTTTCTTGAAGTCAACTCTTGGATACACACAATACGGAAATTTCATTCAAGAAATTATAAAAAATATTTGTAAGTAAGTAGCAAGCTCTTTATTGATTTCACCTCTTGAATATACAGTACATATACTTCATTCAAGAAACGTGATTAAACACGTTTTGAAACTACCTGCTCTTTGTATGCCTGTCCTTGGCACCTTTCCAAACGAACAGGGATTCCCCAATGGTTCCTACACATTGCAAAAAAGTGAGCAGTACGAAAACTCAACGTTTTAAACCAGACTGGTTTTTTAGGGACCAATAAGGAGAGATATGCAAATTCGACATAGCTTTATTTAATTTTTTTATGGTTCATTTAGACGACGTTTCGTGCGCGCACGTAACTTCGTCTAAATGAACCTTAAAAAATGAAATAAAGCTGTGTCGAATTTGCATATCTCTCCTTATTGGTCCCTAAAAAACCAGTCTGGTTGAAAACGCGGAGTTTTCGTACTGCTCACTTTTTTGCAATGTGTAGGAACCAGTGGGGAATCCCTGTTCGTTTGGAAAGGTGCCAAGGAAAGGCATACAAATAGCATGTAGTTTCAAAACGTGTTTAATCACGTTTCTTGAATGAAGTATCTGTACTGTATATTCAAGAGGTGAAATCAATAAAGAGCTTGTTACTTACTTACAAATATTTTTTATAATTTCTTGACTGAAATTTCCGTATTGTGTGTATACATGAGTTGAAATAAATAAATAATTTTTTACTTAATGAAAATTTTTTCATATTTTTTGTTATTAAAGTCCAATCCTCGGTCATCTAATTTAAATCTTGTTTTGATAAAGAAAAAAAAAAGATAATTAATTGCGATTTTTTCCTAATTTATTTAATTAATTATCTGCACTTTATATCAAATATGTTAAATTAATAAATATTTTTTTAATTAATTACAAATATTTTAATAATTTATTGATTTAAATTTACGTATTGTGTATCCAAGAGTTAACTTCAAGAAAGAAATGGTTAATTAATTATAATTTTTTTCATTATTTAATTTATTTTTTTTCAAAAAATTTTTAAATAATCTGTTAAACAAAAAATTTTTTTTATTTCTTTGTATTTTTTAAAAATTTATTTTAAGAAATGTATTTTTTTTTTTTTTTTGTTTATCCAACAGGTGAATTAAATAAATAATTTGCTACTTAGTTAAAATTTTTTAATAATTTCTTGAATAAAATTTACGTATTGCGTATCCAAGAGTTGACTTAAATAAATAAATTGTTACTTACTGAGAATTTTTCAATAATTTCTTGAATTAAATTTCTACATCATTTAGCTAAGTGAAAATTGTTTGTGATAAAGAGAAAAAAAAGTTACTTACTTGCGATTTTTTCACAATTTCTTGAATGAAGTATCTGTAATGTATATCCAAGAGGTGAAATCAATAAAGAGTTTGTTACTTACTTACAAATATTTTCATAATTTCTTGAATTAAATTTCCGCATTGTGTATCCAAGAGACGTCTTCAAGAAAGAAATTGTTACTTAATGAGAATTTTTTCATAATTTATTGAATCAAATTTCTACATCGTGTATCTAAGTCATGAAATTCTTGAATGAAATTTAAGTATTGTGTATCAATGAGTTGACTTCAAGAAAGAACTTGTTACTTACTGAGAATTTTTTTCCTAATTTCTTGAATTAAATTTCTACATCGTGTAGCTAAGTGAAAATTGTTTTTGATAAAAAGAAAAAAAAGTTACTTACTTGCGATTTTTTCATAATTTCTTGAATGAAGTATCTCTACTGTATATCCAAGAGGTGAAAACAAAAAGAGTTTGTTGCTTACTTACAAATATTTTCATAATTTCTTTAATGAAATTTCTGTATTGTGTATCCAAGAGTTGACTTCAAGAAAGAAATTGTTTTTTTTCATAATTTATTAAATTAAATTTAAGTATTTTGTATACAAGAGTTGACTTCAAGAAAGAAATTTATACTTACTGAGAATTTTTTCATAATTTATTGAATTAAATTTATACAACGTGTATCTAAGTCATGAAAACAATAAAGAGTTTGTTACTTACTTGGAATTTTGTCATAATTTCTCGAAGGAAATGTTTTTTTTGTTTATTCAGCAGGTGAATTCAAGAAAGAATTTGCTACTTACTTACAATTTTTTCATAATTTCATTAATGAACTGTCTTTTTTATTTAACCAGGAGGCGAATTCAAGAAAGAATTTGCTAATTACTTAAAATTTTTGATAATTTCTTAAAGGAAATTTCTGCATTGTGTATTCAGGAGGTAACATGAGTGTGTGTTACCTATTTAGAATTCATTAATAATTTCTTGAATGAAATTTCATTATTGTGTATTAAATATTGGAAAATAATAAGTACTTTATTACTTAATTGAGAGGTTAGTATTATTTCTTGCCTTAAATATCTGTCTTTTGTGCCGGAAGCGACTTCAAGAGAGCTTTTGTACTTACAATTTTTGATAATTTCTTAAATGAAATTTCTGCATTGTGTATCCATGAGGTAACTTCAAGACAGAGTTTGTAGCTTACTTAGAGTTTCGTCATAATTTCTTGAATGAAATGTCTTTTTTTTATTTATCCAGGAGGTTAATTCAATAAAAAATTTGTCCCCATGTGTCTGACAATAGATGTATGCAAATTCCTTTTCTTACATCTCCGACTTTTTATTAGACATTCTAAACGTTTGATATGCTAGCTTACTCTAAAAATAATTAACACATAGCAATGTAATGCAAAATATATTTTTAATGAAATAATGCTATGTAGAATATTAATACAATAAATATATTATGATACATTATTAATATCAACAATTAACTTTGGACATTTTGAATCTGTTCCATAAAATAGTTCACCATGTTCTCTCTTGATATTATAGCTATTGTCTTCTCTTAGTTCGTAATCAGTAGAATAATCATTATTCCATTTTGAGTCATACACAATATTTACTGGTGTCTCATCAAAAGGCTCAATATACTTTTCGTCTTTGGTATTATTTGGTTCAATGACTGTTTGACCAATGGCAGTAACGTTTGCTGGTGCTTTGTTTTTCATCGATTCATCTTTATATTCCATCGTGATATTTTCTGACAATGCCCTTTTTATTTTTCTGACAATTTCACTGTCTATTATCACATTATTTTTACACAGGTAACAGTTTCGGCACGTAGACAAGATATGGTTTACGATATTAGTAGAAGAGTAGGCCTTTCTTTTATTGATCTTCCGTTGAATGCTAATACCTGAAAGGTGACGATTGGATGTATCAGTAGGTAATGTGTTACCTGCAACAGTAGCAAGGAGTTGTCCTCTATCATCAATGATTATTTTTATGTTGGCATTCTCTTTGAGTGCAATCATCTCTGGAGATCTCAATCTCGCATAACCACCAACATAAGAGTTGAATTTTTTCGGTATTCCAAAGAAATTTAATTCCTTACTGTCATGACACTGCATGCATACATTTCCAATAGTGCTACCACCTGTACTTGTTTCAAAGTTTAAATATTTCTTTTTGTCTGCATTCAATGCTACAATAACCTTGTTATGTAAACACACTTTATTAAAATGTTCCATCTTCACTTTTTTTTTTAAAGATATGACTTATGTGTTTATCGTTCCACTGCGTAAAAAATACTGATTTAATACATGCAATAGATTAGGTTGTGTCAATAACCAGTCATAGAATACCAGTGGGAAAGTCACATCGTGTCTCTGACCAATCACAGTGCGCTGTCAATAACCGGTCATAGAATGCCAGTGGGAAAGTCACATCGTGTCTCTGACCAATCATAGAGCGCAATTGTTAGAACTGTAAGCATATTTTGACATTTTGAGTTATGTACAGAAAGAAAAAAATAAATAAAAAGTTGAAAAATTTCGAAGTTCTAAAAAAGTTTGAATTAAACACTTTTAGGATATTGAGTGTCTTTACTGAAAAACTAGTGCATTACAGAGTCTCTCAAACCCCTTAAAGCTCTTTTAAAAGATACAAAAACTACTTATTTAACACAAAAATTTCGTTTTTAATGACCACCAAGTCACACGGAATTAGGCAACTGGGTCTCTCAAACCAAGTAAAGCTCATTTAAAATATATAAAAACAAATTAATGAACACGTTTCTTAATATTTTACTGATCCTCAATTATACAAAAATCGCACTGAAGTATGAGCGTGACTATCTAAATAAATATCATGTTCTGTTAAAATACAAACAATCTAAGTTTGTTAAAGAATAATATAGTTTTTAATGACAATAGTGACATTAAAAATAACTATGAATTATGCAACTGAGTCTCTCAATCCCCGTAAGGCTCTTTTAAAAGATACAACAACTACTTATTTAACACCAAAATTTATTTTTTAATGACCATCAATTATCCAAAAAACACCACTAATTATGACACTTAGTCAAAAGATCAACGATCATATATTTTAAAAGATACAAAAAACTACATTATTAAAACAACTACTTAGTTTTTAATTTTATGCAAGTCAGGAAAAATCACCCGTTCGTGGGCCCCTTTGTCTCTACACACATATCATCTTCTTATCATATTTAATAACTCAACTAATTGATAAAACACCAATCGTATTTAAAGTCCATAAAGTAAAAAAAATCACACGGAATTAGGCAACTGATTCTCTCAATCCCCGTAAAGCTCTTTTAAAAGATACAAAAACTACTTATTTAACACAAAAATTTCGTTTTTAATGAACATCAAGTAAAGAAAAATCACACGGAATTAGGCAACTGAGTCTCTCAATCCCCGTAAAGTTCTTTTAAAAGATACAAAAACTACTTATTTAACACAAAGAACCCCCATGTAACTGAACCCCTGTATAACTGAAACCCCTGTACAACTGAACCTCCGTGCCAAATTTCATTACGTTTAATATCTAGTCACCAAATGCTCCAAGCCTCAGAAGAAAAAGGGATTTTGAAAACAGGGAGCTTTCGTTTTTAATGACCATCAAGTAAAGAAAAATCACACGGAATTAGGCAACTGAGTCTCTCAATCCCCGTATAGCTCTTTTAAAAGATACAAAAACTACTTATTTAACATTAAAATTTCGTTTTTAATGACCATCAAGTAAAGAAAAATCACACGGAATTAGGCCACTGAGTCTCTCAATCCCCGTAAAGATCTTTTAAAAGATACAAAAACTACTTATATAACACTAAACTTTAGTTTTTTTTTAACATAACGTAAAGAAATATCACACGGAATTAGGCAACTGAGTCTCTCAATCCCCGTAAAGCTCTTTTAAAAGATACAAAAACTACTTATTTAACACAAAAATTTCGTTTTTAATGACCATCAAGTAAAGAAAAATCACCCGGAATTAGGCAACTGAGTCTCTCAATCCCCGTAAAGATCTTTTAAATGATACAAAAACTACTTATTTAACACAAAAATTACGTTTTTAATTACCATCAAGTAAAAAAAAATCACACGGAATTAGGCAACTGAGTCTCTCAATCCCCGTAAAGATCTTTTAAAATATACAAAAACTACTTATTTAACACAAAAATTTAGTTTTTAATTAGCATCAAGTAAATAAAAATCACACGGAATTAGGCAACTGAGTCTCTCAATCCCCGTAAAGTTCTTTTAAAAGATACAAAAACTACTTATTTAACACAAAGAACCCCCATGTAACTGAACCCCTGTATAACTGAAACCCCTGTACAACTGAACCTCCGTGCTAAATTTCATTACGTTTAATATATAGTCACCAAATGCTCCAAGCCTCAGAAGAAAAAGGGATTTTGAAAACAGGGAGCCCGATTTACGAAAAAAAAAAGGGAGAGCGCCCGGGCCACTGGATCCCCCGTGTCACTGAACCCGTGGAGAACCGAAATCCCTCCGGGCCACTGTCTCCTCTTTAACTGAACCCTCGGGCCCCGCACCCCGCGCTGCACCCCAACCCCCGCAAAACCCTTTTCAGACATTTCTTTTTAAATTTAAAATATTTTTCAAACTTTACTTAAGTATTATACAGACCACATCTGCGAGGTAAAGCTAGGTCAAGTCACAATGTCATTCTATCGTTACTTTTCAATTAAGATATTGAATACTTTCTAGCAATGTCCCTTGTAAGCGTCTACGCAAATATCTTTTCGCAAATATCTTTTCGCAAAAAAAAATTCGCAAATCTCGTAAACTAAAGAAGTAATTACCCTTTTCAAATGCATTACTCGTTCTATTAATGAAACCCATGAAACGAATAGCCAAGTTTTTAAAAAAAACCTACTAATCAACTTACAGATGAATGACCACGGATTTAACATAAAAAAAAAAACTTGTATATCATGAACTAGAAATCTACGTCAGAAAAAACTTGTCCTTAATAGGACCGGTATTAAACTATAGCTTCTATAGAAACGGTACCTCTTTGCAAATGACCCTGGTAACCCCAATTCGTTTAAAATATACACACATACCCATGCCTAAGGCGTATATCTGAATGTATATTTTCAATGCATTGTACTCTTACTACTGAGGTATTGACTAGGGGGCGAACCCCCTCATATACTTAATAATTTCTGTTTGTTTTAAGTTTTAATGTTGCTCCTTACTTTCAGTTGAAAAACTATTTTTTATTTAATTTCTGATCGTTTTTTTTAAATAATGGGAAATCCATCGCCCCCTTCATAGAAATGTCCCTTCCCCCAAGGAAACATCCTTCTTGGAAGGATCCTCCCCCGTAAGCCCCTCCTACTACACCCCCCCATCAGAAAAAATCCCTCCTGGAACGCCTTTAAAATTCCCGTCAACCAATACTATATGTAAACAATGGGAAAAGTTCATAACTTTCAGCCATTCCCCCAGGAACTTTGGGAGATTAAGCTATCCTAAAAAATATATTTGTTAGGTTTCCAAGTATGTTGAACAAAATGGCTATCTCAAAATTTTGATTGGGTGACTTTGGGAAAAAATGAGCGTGGGAGGGGGTCAAGTTGCCCTCCAATTTTTTTGGTCACTTAAAAAGAGCACTAGAACTTTTAATTTCTGTTCAAATGAGCCCTCTTACGATATTCTAGAACTACTTGATCGATACGATCACCCCTGTGAAAAAAAAGAAAAAAAGAAAAAAAATCTGTTATGGAAAATGTTTGATAAGAAGGAGTCAGCGGGTCCCGAGTCAGATATCCCATCTTTAACATGGATAAACTATTACCTTGATGAGTTTTCACCCCCAAAACATGATCTTAACATTTATGTTCAAGAAAAGCTTTCATCCCTCCTCTCTTCAATTCCAGATACAGATTTTATAGTTACCCAATCACAGGTTGCGTCCGCGGTCCGACGGTTGAAAAAGAAGAAGTCGACTGGCATTGACCGTGTATCCGCCCTTCACCTTAGCCATTGCAGCCCAACTTTCATGGGGTACCTAACTCTTCTCTTTCAGATGATCTTCACTACTGGACTCGTAACATCAAAATTCGGTACTGGGTCGCTTAGGCTAGTCCTGAAGAAAGGAAAAAATACTTTGAATTGTGCTTCGTTCAGATCAATCACACCAGCACCAACGCTTTGTAAAATCTTCGAACTTTTGGTCATTGATGAAATCCAGGAAAAATGCTGGACTCCCCTTCCCAGTTTGGGTTCCAGAGGGGTCTTGGTTGCGGCCACGCCATTTCTGCTTTGGCTTCAGTCTTGATTGACGCTGATGAATCAAAAGCGTCCATTGTTATAGGTCTGCATGACGTCTGCCGTGCCTACGACTCACTTTTCTATGACCAACTTATTCTGGATATGGGAAAGAGAGGTGTAAAGAAGGTCATCGCACTACCCATTAAAGATAATTAAGACCACCTACAGGCTGAACTCCTACTTCCTGGTCATAGTTGATCCCTCATGGAATATGTATCAGACGAGCTGCTGTATTACCGTGGGAATTCTGTGGTCCCAGTAAAAAAGGGTGATCGACAAGGATCAGTCACATCTCCTTGTACCTTTGATTATTGTATTATTGAACCACAGTCTACTGTCAAGACAATATGCATAGCTCGTGGTAAAGACCTTACAATGATAGCTTACGCCGATGACATTCTGAGCCCCAGCCGCACAGTCACAGATACAGAGACCATCTTCTCCCCACTACACTCAACTTACAGTCGCATTGGTCTTGAATTTAACCCACAGAAGTCGGATATTCTTCTGTTCAACTGGCGCCAAGAAGAGGTCTCATCTCTGAGGCTGGGAGAACTGTCTGTAGCCCATGTCTCGAAAATTATTTACCTTGGTTTACCAATTGGAAAGGATCTAAAAACTAACTACTCCCTTTTTATTGATCATCTCCGTAAACGCCTGGCTTTTGCTTACAGTAGAGTAGTCGCACTAAAATTCGTTTCAAACATTTATTTCTGGCTCGACTTTATAACGCAATATTTCCTTCCCATTTCCTGTATATAAGCCCGTTTTGGAGAATTTTTCCCGAGCCAGAGAAAAGAAAGCTCAGATCCGCGTTTTTTTAAGTATGGGAAGTTTTTGTTGCGGCTCCCGTCGTGGACAAAAAATTCACACCTTTTTAAAAAATTTAAAATTGCGGACCCAACGGTAGCTATAATTGAACAAATTAAACGGTACAACGAGAAAGTCTCTTCCCACCCTTGGTACCGTTTGCTAAGGCAGTAAATCCCTGTCCATTTAATTTTATTTGCATATCTCTTATCATATTTAGTCTTTTTACCGTCTCGTTTCATATTTAGACTAGTTGAATGAGTCCATTGATAATGAATTGAAGTTATCAAGTATTTTGCTGTAGGTTAGGTTAGGTTAGTTGAATTGAAGTTATCAATCATATTGCTTATGTTTCTTCAGTACTTGGGAGTTTAAAAAGTAAAATTTCTTACGTACCGGTAGTGCAGTGTATAATTGAGTTTTTGTTTCTCGTCTTTGTAATTTGTTCGATTATGTGTAATGTGTTATAAATTATTTTTTGTGTGTGTTTTTTTTTTTTTTGTGATACTCTGTCTTTTGTACCTTTTTTTGACGGGTAATAAATAAATAAATAAATAAATAAA
>NC_142804.1:39048779-39067112 GCF_049724085.1 Artemia sp. Qi Xiang Cuo
AGAGACACACACATGTTCCTTTAGTACCTAAGCAATTAGGCTTAAATGAAGATATTTATTCAGAGTTTCAACTAACTATTGCTAAGTTTACTAAAGACAAGCTATTCTCTGGCGAAAACACGCAAAATCAGAAAATATGTTCATTGTTCCTTTAGTACCTACTCAATTAGTCTTATATTTAGTTTTTTTTTCATTGTTTCATGTATCTTTTGCTAAGTTTGGTAAAATAAAGCCATTTTCATGCGAAAACACACAAAATCAGAAAAAATGTTCAATGTTCCTTTAGTACTTACGCAATTAGACTAAAAATGAAGATATTTATGCAGAGTTTCAACTAGCTATGGCTAAGTTTGCTAAAGACAAGCTATTTTCTTGTGAAAACACACAAAATCAGAAAAAATGATCAACGTTCCTTTAGTACCTACGCAATTAGACTAAAAATGAAGATATCTATGCAGAGTTTCAACTAGCTATGGCTAAGTTTGCTAAGGACAAGTTATTTTCTTGCGAAAACACACAAACTCAGAAAAAATGATCAATGTTCCTTTAGTACAGACGCAATTACAGTAAAAATGAAGATATGTATGCAGAGTTTCAACTAGCTATGGCTAAGTTTGCTAAAGACAAGCTATTTTCATGTGAAAACACACAAAATCAGAAAAAATGATCAATGTTCCTTTAGTTCCTACGCAATTAGACTAAAAATGAAGATATCTATGCAGAGTTTCAACTAGCTATTGCTAACTTTGCTACAGACAAGCTATTTTCTTGCGAAAACACACAAAATCAGAAAAAATGTTCAATGTTCCTTTAGTACCTACACAATTAGACTAAAAATTAAGTTATTTATGCAGAGTTTCAACTAGCTATGGCTAAGTTTGCTAAAGACAAGCTGTTTTCTTGTGAAAACACACAAAATCAGAAAAAATGATCAATGTTCCTTTAGTACCTACGCAATTAGACTAAAAATGAAGATATCTATGCAGAGTTTCAACTAGCTATGGCTAAGTTTGATAAAGACACTCTATTTTCTTGCGAAATTACACAAAATCAGAAAAAATGTTCAATGTTCCTTTAGTACCTACACAATTAGACTAAAAATGAAGATATTTATGCAGAGTTTCAACTAGCTATGGCTAAGTTTAATAAAGACAAGCTATTTTCTTGCGAAAAAACACAAACTCAGAAAAAATGTTCAATGTTCCTTTAGTACCTACACAATTAGGCTTAAATGTAGTTATTTATGTAGAGTTTCAACTAGCTATGGCTAAGTTTGCTAAAGACAAGCTATTTTCTTGCGAAAACACACAAAATCAGAAAAAAATGTTCAATGTTCCTCTAGTACCTACGCAATTAGGCTGAAATGAAGATATATATGCAGAGTTTCAACTAACTATGGTTAAGTTTGCTAAAGACAAGCTATTTTCTTGCGAAAACACACAAAATCAGAAAAAATATTGTTAGGTTAGATTAAGTGAGATTAGGTTAGGTAAGCCTACGTACGCGCGCATATAGGTTAGGTTAGGTTGGATTAAGTTAGGATAGGTTAAGTTAGGTTAGGTTAGATTAAGTTTGGTTAGGTTAAGTTAGGTTAGGATAGGTTAGATTAAGTTAGGTTAGGCTAAGTTAGGTTAGGCTAGGTTAGCCTACGTACGCGCGCGTAGCTTGTCTTTAGCAAACTTAGCCATAGCTAGTTGAAACTCTGCATAAATATCTTCATTTCAGCCTAATTGCGTAGGTACTAGAGGAACATTGAACATTTTTTTTCTGATTTTGTGTGTTTTCGCAAGAAAATAGCTTGTCTTTAGCAAACTTAACCATAGCTAGTTGAAACTCTGCATAAATATCTTCATTTAAGCCTAATTGTGTAGTTACTAAATTAAAATTTAAAATTTTTTCTTATTTTTTGTGTTTTCGCAAGAAAATAGCTTGTCTTTAGTAAACTTAGCCATAGCTAGTTGAAACTCTGCATAAATATCTTCATTTTTAGTCTAATTGTGTAGGTACTAGAGGAACATTGATCATTTTTCTGATTTTGTGTGTTTCACAGAAAATAGCTTGTCTTTAGCAAACTTAGCCATAGCTAGTTGAAACTCTGCATAAATATCTTCATTTTTAGTCTAATTGCGTAGGTACTAAAGGAACATTGATCATTTTTTCTGATTTTGTGTGTTTTCACAAGAAAATAGCTTGTCTTTAGCAAACTTAGCCATAGCTAGTTGAAACTCTGCATAAATATCTTCATTTTTAGTCTAATTGCGTAGGTACTAAAGGAACATTGATCATTTTTTCTGATTTTGTGTGTTTTCACAAGAAAATAGCTTGTCTTTAGCAAACTTAGCCATAGCTAGTTGAAACAATGCATAAATATCTTCATTTAAGCCTAATTGCGTAGGTACTAAAGGAACACTGAACATTTTTTCTGATTTTGTGTGTTTTCGCAAGAAAATAGCTTGTCTTTAGTAAACTTAGCAATAGTTAGTTGAAACTCTGCATAAATATCTTCATTTAAGCCTAATTGCGTAGGTACTAAAGGAACATGTGTGTGTCTCTGTGTGTGTGTGTCTCTGTGGGTGTGTCTCTGTGTTTGTGTCTCTGTGTGTGTGTCTCTCTGTGTGTGTCTCTGTGTCTGTGTCTCTGTGTCTGTGTCTCTGTGTGTGTGTCTCTGTGTGTGTGTGTCTCTGTGTCTGTCTCTCTGTGTGTGTGTCTGTGTGTGTGTGATTCTGTGTTTGTGTCTCTGTGTGTGTGTCTCTGTGTGTGTGTCTCTGTGTGTGTGTCTCTGTGTGTGTGTCTCTGTGTGTGTGTCTCTGTGTGTGTGTCTCTGTGTTTGTGTCTCTGTGTGTCTCTCTATGTGTGTCTGTGTCTGTGTGTCTCTGTGTGTGTGTCTCTGTGTGTGTTTCTCTGTGTGTGTGTGTCTCTGTGTGTGTCTATCTGTGTGTGTGTGTGTGTGTGTGTGTCTGTGTGTGTGTGTCTCTATGTGTGTGTCTCTGTGTGTGTGTCTCTCTGTGTGTGTCTCTGTGTGTGTGTGTGTGTGTCTGTGTATGTGTGTCTGTGTTTGTGTGTCTCTGTGTGTGTGTCTGTGTGTGTGTGTCTCTGTGTGTGTGTCTCTGTGTGTGTGTCTGTGTGTGTGTTTGTCTCTGTGTGTGTGTCTCTGTGTGTGTGTTTGTGTCTGTGTGTGTGTGTCTGTGTGTGTGTGGCTGTGTGTGTGTCTCTGGGTGTGTTTCTGTCTGTGTGTGTCTCTGTGTGTGTCTCTCTGTGTGTGTGTCTCTGTGTGTGTGTCTGTGTGTGTGTGTCTGTGTGTGTGTCTGTGTGTGTGTCTCTGTGTCTGTGTCTCTGTGTGTTTGTCTATGTGTGTGTGTCTCCGTGTGTGTGTCTCTATGTGTGTGTCTCTGTGTATGTGTCTCTGTGTCTGTGTCTCTGTGTGTGTCTCTGCGTGTGTGTCTCTGTGTGTGTGTCTCTGTGTGTGTGTGTCTGTGTGTGTGTGTCTCTCTATGTGTCTCTCTGTGTCTGTGTCTCTGTGTGTGTGTGTCTGTGTGTGTGTGTCTGTGTGTGTGTCTCTGTGTGTGTGTCTCTGTGTGTATGTGTGTCTCTGTGTCTGTCTCTCTGTATGTGTGTCTCTGTGTGTGTGTGTCTGTTTGTGAGTGTGTCTGTGTGTGTGTGTGTGTGTTTGTGTGTCTGAGTGTGTGTGTCTGTGTGTGTGTGTGTCTGGGTTTTTTTGTGTTGTTGTTTTTCTGTGTGTGTGTGTCTGTGTATTTGTGTGTGTGTGTGTGTGTCTCTGTGTTTTTGTCTCTCTGTGTTTGTCTCTGTGTCTGTGTCTCTGTGTGTCTGTGTCTGTGTGTCTCTGTGTGTGTGTCTCTGTATGTGTGTCTCTGTATGTGTGTCTCTGTGTGTGTGTCTCTGAGTGTGTGTCTCTGTGTGTGTGTGTGTGTGTGTGTGTCTCTGTGTGTGTGTCTGTGTTTGTGTGTCTCTGTGTGTGTGTGTGTGTGTGTGTGTCTCTGTGTGTGTGTGTGTGTGTGTGTGTGTGTGTGTGTGTCTGTATGTGTGTGTGTGTGTGTCTCTGTATGTGTGTGTCTGTTTGTGTGTGTGTGTGTGTTTGTGTGTGTTTGTGTGTCTCTGTGTGTGTGTCTCTGTATGTGTGTCTCTGTGTGTGTGTCTCTGTGTGTGTGTCTCTGAGTGTGTGTCTCTGTGTGTGTGTGTCTGTGTGTGTGTCTGTCTCTGTGTGTGTGTCTCTCTTTGTGTGTCTGTGTGTGTCTCTCTGTTTGTGTGTGTGTGTGTGTGTGTCTGTGTGTGTGTGTCTGTGTGTGTGTGTCTCTGTGTGTGTGTCTCTGTGTGTGTCTCTGTGTGTGTGTCTCTGTGTGTGTGTCTCTCTGTGTGTGTCTCTCTGTGTGTGTCTCTCTGTGTGTGTCTCCGTGTGTGTGTGTCTATGTGTGTGTGTCTCTGTGTGTGTGTCTCTGTGTCTGTGTCTCTGTGTGTGTCTCTGTGTCTGTGTCTCTGTGTGTGTGTCTCTGTGTGTGTGTCTCTCTCTGTGTGTCTCTCTCTGTATGTCTCTCTCTGTGTGTGTGTCTCTGTGTCTGTGTCTCTGTGTGGGTGTCTCTGTGTGTGTGTCTGAGTGGGTGTGTCTCTGTGTGTGTGTGTGTCTGTGTCTGTCTGTGTGTGTGTGTGTCTCTGTGTGTGTGTCTCTGTTTGTGTGTCTCTGGGTGTGTGTCTCTGTGTTTGTGGGTTTGTGTGTGTTTGTGTGTCTCTGTTTGTCTCTGTGTGTGTGTCTATGTGTGTTTGTTTCTGTGTGTGTGTCTCTGTGTGTGTCTCTGTGTGTGTCTCCGTGTGTGTGTGTTTCTGTGTGTTTGTGTGTCTGTGTGTGTGTGTGTCTCTGTGTGTGTGTCTGTGTGTGTGTGTGTGTCTGTGTGTGTGTCTGTTCGTCTGTGTTTGTCTCTGTGTGTCTCTGTGTGTGTGTCTGTGTTTCTGTGTCTCTTTCTGTGTGTGTCTCTCTGTGTCTCTCTTTGTGTGTGTCTGACTGTGTGTGTGTCTGTGTTTGTGTGTCTCTGTGTCTCTGTGTCTGTGTGTGTGTCTCTGTGTGTGTGTCTCTGTGACTGTGTCTCTCTGTGTTTGTCTCTCTGTGTGTGTCTCTTTGTGGGTGTGTCTGTGTGTGTGTCTCTGTGGGTGTGTCTCTTTGTGTGTGTGTCTCCGTGTCTGTGTCTCTGTGTTTGTGTCTCTGTGTGTGTGTCTCTCTGTGTGTCTCTCTGTGTGTGTGTGTCTGTGTGTGTGTCTCTGTGTGTGTGTGTCTCTGTGTGTGTGTCTCTGTGTGTGTGTCTCTGTGTCTGTGTCTCTTTGTGTGTGTCTATGTGTCTGTGTCTCTGTGTGTGTTGCTCTCTGAGTGTGTCTCTCTGTTTGTGTCTCTCTGTGTGTCTGTGTCTGTGTGTCTGTGTGTGTGTGTCTCTGTGTGGGTGTCTGTGTGTGTGTGTTTGTGTGTGTCTGTGTGTTTGTGTCTTTGTGTTTGTCTGTGTGTGTGTGTGTCTCTGTCTGTGTGTCTCTGTGTGTGTGTGTGTATCTGTGTGTGTGACTCTGTGTGTGTCTCTGTGTGTGTGTCTCTGTGTGCGTCTCTGTGTGTGAGTGTCTCTGTGTGTGTGTCTCTGTGTGTTTCTCTGTGTTTGTGTGTCTGTGTGTGTGTGTCTGTGTGTGTGTCTCTGTGTGTGTGTCTCTGTGTTTGTGTCTCTGTGTGTTTGTGTCTCTGTGTGTGTGTCTCTCTGTGTGTATGTGTCTCTGTGTGTGTGTGTGTCTCTCTGTGTGTGTATCTCTGTGTGTTTGTCTGTCTGTGTGTGTGTGTCTCTCTGTGTGTGTGTGTCTCTGTGTGTGTGTTTCTGTGTGTGTGTCTCTGTGTGTGTGTCTCTGTGTGTGTGTCTCTGTGTGTGTCTCTGTGTGTGTATCTCTGTGTGTTTGTCTCTGTTTGTGTCTCTGTGTGTGTGTCTCTGTGTATGTGTCTCTTTGGGTGAAACAGTTTGAGGCATTTTAGGCGATGATTTTAGAAAACAAAAGCAGAACTTTTAAAATCACAACAACTGAAGGTCAGTAAATAATTCCTTTGTGGGGCCCGGGGCGGGCCTGGGGGGGTCTGGGTGGGCGTTGGGGGGCGGGGGGGGGCCTTGGGGAGCTTGGGGGGCCTTTGAGGCCCGGGGGCTTCCTTCGGGGTTGGGTAGGAGGATTGGAACCCTTTGGGGTTGGGTTAGAGGACCTCACAACACTGTTCAAATGAAACTTGTGTATTATAACGACCATAGAGTTTCACCATTAAATTCTCTTCTAAAATATCTTCAAAAATCTTCTTTTAAAATGTCTCTATCTGTTTCGCCGAAATAGTTCCATAACCTGTCTAAAACAGTTTCGGCCAAATAATCCCTAAACGTAAATTCAGCGTGTTCCTTTGTTATTGACATCTCTGCGCTAATGCATTTCAAATTAATAAGAAACCTTTTCGTGCGCTAAAACAATTCATCGTTAAGATTTTTCTTGCCTAATTGTTTCCATGGCCTTTGGTTATTAATATCTTTTGGAGTTCGACCAGTAGAACTGTTCCCGAGGCAAAGACATTAATGATTTGGATCTATTCCTGGAGCAGTACCTGTCAGAAATTACTAAACTTTGCCCGGAAACAATTTGATTAATGACTGACAGAAAAGTGAGAAAAATACTGTTTTTCCATTCTCACTGACAAAAACCATGAAACATACATAAATTGCTGTTGACATCCATGAAAGTGAGAAAGTTCCTGTTTTTTCATTCTCACTGACAAAAACCATAAAACAGACAAAATTCCTGGTTTTTCAAGTGAGAAAATTCCTGTTTTTCAAATTCTCACTGACAAAAACCATTAAACATCCATGAAAAACATCAAATAAATCGACCAACACACATAACCATCCAAGAAAATATACATAAATGTGACAAAATTCCTGTTTTTCAAATTCTCATTGACAAAAAACCATACACCACGTGGTTCTCGTGCCAATATATGGTGTTAAAATAAGTTGTAGGTGGCAGCAGGGGTGGGTGACACGAGTATAAGATAGCTCTCTACTCGCGTCTGAAAAAATTTGCCTCATTTTCGAAAAAAGGGCGGAACACCCCCCTTAAAGATATAGAACCTTAATGAAAATCGCACCATCAGATTAAGCGTATCAGCGAGCCCTATTGTAGAGGTTTCAAGATTTTGTATTTTTAGGCCGTAGAAAAATCACGGATGCGTGTCTATTTGTTTTTTTTTCCCAGGGGTGATCGTATCGACCCAGTGGTCATACTATATTGTGGGAGTGCTCATTCGAACTAGGCCCCCTCCCACGCAAATTTTTTTCCCAAAGTCATCCGATCAAAATTTTGAGACAGCCATTTTGTTCAACATGGTCGATAATAAATATGTCTTTTAGGATGACTTAATCCACCACAGTCCCCGGGCGGAAGGGCTTAAAGTTATGAACTTTACCCAATATTTACATATAGGCCAATAGTTCTTAATATTGGGTATTAAGAACTATACAGGCATTTTAAGGGGGGATTTTTTCTGGTAGTGGGGGCGGGCTGGGTTGAGGGTTATGTGGGAGAATCTTTCCATGGAGGAAGTTTTCATGGGGGAAGGAACATTGCTATTAAGGGGGCGCCGGATTTCCCACCATTATTTAAAAAACGATCAGAAAAAAAACAGTTTTTCAACTGAAAGTAAGGAGCAACATTAAAACTTAAACCGAACAGAAAGCATTACGTATATGATCTGGGTTCGCCCCCTAGTCAATATCTCGCTCTTACGCCAAAGATGTTTTAGTACTTTCATAAGAGCTGTTTATTCTAATTAACGGCCTTTGTGATTAAGGGGTCATTTTTAAAGAACTGGAACGAAATTCAAACTTTAGCGTAAAAAGCGAGGTATTGACTACGGGGCGAACACCCTAATATACGTATTAAAAATTTATGAATATAGAGGTTTATTACGTAAGTTAATTCGTAAGTGACGTATATTTATTACTAATAAAAAAGTTCGTAAATAAAATTAAACAACTTTTGAGGAAGCCGTTTAACCAAATAAAATTAAAATTAATATGCAAATTTTGTTTTAATTGTTCATGTACGGTGATTCAAAATCAAAACCTGCATTAATTTAAACGTTCAAAAATTAAATAAAAAAAAACAAGTTTTTTTTAACTGAAAGTAAGGAGCGACATTAAAACTTAAAACGAACAGAAATTATTCCGGACATGAAAGGGCTGTCCCCTCCTCAACCCCTCGCTCTTTACGCTAAAGTTTTTTATTGTTTCAAAAAAAAGAGTTGTGAGAAAGAGTCTAGCTTTAGCGCAGAGAGCGGGGCGTTGAGGAGGGGACAGCCCCTTTCATATACGGAATAAATTCTGTTCGTTTTAAGTTTTAATGTCGTTCCGTACTTTCAGTTAAAAAAAACTTGTTATTTTATTTAATTGCAGATAGGAGCTTCAAACCTCTACAGATACGCTAATATATATTTGCTAGTAGATTTCACAGATATTCTATTATACGCTAAATTTGATGGTGTGATTTTCATTAAGATTCTACGGCCTTTTATGAGGTTTTTCTCCCTTTTCTCCAAAATAATGCAAATTTTCTCAGGTTCATAACTTTTGATGGGGAGGATTAAGCTTAATAAAATTTATATATTTGAACTCATCATAAAAATCCAATTTTTTTTACGTATCTATTCGTATCAAAATTCCGTTTTTTAGAGTTTCGGTTACCATTGTTTGAAACTGGTTCTTATTTTATAACACACCAAAACACAAGGCAATGTGATGGATTAAAAAAAAAAAAAAAAAAAAAAAAAAAAAAAAAAAAAAAAAAAAACAGGAACAAACATGGACAAAATGAAAACATTAATCCACCATAATTTAAGAAAAGGTAAACCACTCTAAGGTTTGGCAAGCCTCTTTCAACGACAACTTTACATACTCCATACACTTTTACACCCTAGGAATTTGTCGGTTGAATCTTTTTTTAAAAGGAATCAACAGGTGGGTTTACCAACACTTACTTGGGAAATCATTCCAAGCGGAGGTGCACTCAACATAAAACCTGTCGCCTGTCACCTCATTTATTTTCTGTAAGCACAATACATGGAAAAAAAGATAATACTATTTTGGAGTTCTGTCTTAAAAAGTATTCTTTAGTTAAGATGCCTTATGTTTGCAGCCTAATTTCAAAAGACAGTCTTATCATTAAGATACAAATAACCCATCTGTTTAATATCATACCCATATGCATCATATCTTTTAATCACCCTGCTAAGCGCTATTTTACAGCTTTTTTTCGAGTCAGCTCTTTGTTTCTCTACTATAGCTCTATTTGTTTAGAAATACCTAGTCATTAAACCCTGTATTTCTATTCTGTGAATTTATTTCAAAATAGCAGCTTTTTACAAGAAAAGGCCCAATGTCAAAAAATACGCTTTGAAAACAATAGTTGATCATAAAATTTCCACATTTGCAGAAAATTTAAATTTCCTTTTTTATTAATTTAAGTGTATATTATCAGGGAGCTATCAAATTTATGGCTACACTTATTAATCTGCGTGAACCTGGAGGTCAGCCTCCAGAATATTAGTTTCGAATACAACTCTATTAGCTAACTATTTAATTTAGCCAAGGATGTTACACTCTTCACGTAAGCCACGTGACCAAATTTAAAAAAATTTAAACTTTTCAGAGATAAAAAAGGACAATTCTTTGTTTGTCATGGATTGAAAGAAAATCAAATTAATGTCTGACTAAATTCTTATAAAACAAGATGATTAAAAGACTTCTGAAATTGACGCTAGAAAATCCCTTAATTGAATATCATAGGCAGTGCAATAGCGCTGCCTAAGAAAAGAACGATGTTGGCTCAATGTAGTATTTTTTTTTCTAGACCAGGGCACTTCGTATCAAAGGAGTTATCGTAGAACCTTCCAAAAGGGTTCATTCGATTGGAAATTGGAATGGTTATTGTCCTTTTTAAATAGTTGAAAGTGACTGGATGGCAACTAAAACCCCCTCCACACCAATCATTTCCCCAAACACATCCAATCAAAATTTTGAGATAGCCAATTTGTTCACCGTTGTTGATTTCCAGAAAGAAATTATGTTTTTGAGGAAGACACTCCCCCCATAGCCCTCAGGGCAAGGGTTATAAGTTATGCCCTGGCGGTATATAAGGATTTTATAGAAAGATTTGTCGCAGATACTTCAAAAAGGGCTCATTCGATTGGAAATTCAAAGGGCTAGTGCCTTATATAATAGTCAAAAGTGATTGGAGGGCAACAAACCCCCCTCTCACGCCCACCTTTTCCAAAACGCATCCAATCAAAATTTTGTGATAGCCATTTTTTTCAACGTAGTTAAAAGTTCTGGAAATTAGGTCTTTGAGGATGACAGCCCCCCACAGCCCTCAGGGCAAGGGTTGTAAGTTATGTCCTGGGCAAAGGTTGGAAATTATATCTTTGAGCAGGACACTCCTCCAACAGTCTTCAGGGCAAGGTTTATAAGTTATGCCCTGGGGGCATATTAGGTTTTTATTTAAAGCTTTGTCGTAGAAACTTGAAAAAGGGCTCATTCAATTAGAAATTCAAAGGGCTAGAGCCCTTTTTAATAGTCGAAAGTGATTGGAGGGTAACTAACCCCCCTCTCAAGCCCATCTTTTTCTCAAGCATATCCAATCAAATTTTTTAGATAGCTATTTTGTTCAACCCCTCCCACAGCCCTCAGGGCAAGATTTGTCAGTTAGGCCCTGGGGGCATATAAGTTTTTATAGAAAGCGATGTTATAGAAACTTCAAAAAGGGCTCATTCAATTGGAAATTGAAAGGGCTAGTGCCCTTTTTAATAGTCAAAAGTGATTGAAGGGCAACTAACCCCCTCTTACGTCCACCGTTCCCCTAAACACATCCAATCATAATGTTAAGATAGCCATTTTCTTCAGCGGACTTGAAAGTTCTAGAAATTAGGTCTTTGAGGATAATAACCCCCCCAGAGCCCTCAGGGCAAGGGTTGTAAGTTATGCCCTGGGGGCATATAAGGTTTTTATAGAGTTTAACCCTGAAAGCATCAACCCAGATAAAGTAGTTGAAATGGAAACCCTAGCACGCATCCTCAAGTCAACTGTACTGGTGGTAACAGAAGTTCACCGCCAAAACATCGATCTTCTGAATATCAATGGTATTAATAAATATTTTAAGCTTTGACCAGATGATCATCCCTTGGGAAAAAGAGGCAGTGGCGTTGGAATCTACGCCCATGAAAAATTAGCTACAAGTGTTACTAATGTTCCATGTCTTGAATTCCATAACGAAATAATATGGCTAAGAATCCAACCTGGCCAACCCTACGATCGGAAGAAATGTTTCTTGAAAAGCTCCACCTGAGTGCAAACTACGTTTCAGGTAAGTGGCTCGGATGTGTGATGTTTGCTCTCGGTGATGGTAATGAGCTGAATATTACAAAATTTTACCAAAGTCCCACAGACCCAAAATTCCCCTGGTTGGTAGTTACCATTTTTAACTTGAGCTAAATCCGTTGAACAGCGTGAAAATAATGTACAGACGAAAGAGACAACCAGCCGACCAGCCGATGTATCGACTGATACCGGTTTGTTCGAGTTTAAGAACTGGATAACTGAAAAAAGTTGGATAGATGTATCGAATGCCAGCACTGCCGATTCAAACGCAAAAATTCTTCAAAATACTCTTCTAGAAAAATTTCGCAGTTAATTCCCCGAGAGAACAACTAAGTCCTTCTCCGCCGACCGTCCGTACATTTCGAAGGATATTAAAAAGATGATAGATGAGAAAAGAAGATTGTTCAAAGAAAGGAAACGCCAGCAAGCTATTACTTTGAAGAACAAAATTCGCAAACTGACACGCTAGGTGACAAAATACTACTATCAAGGTAAAGTAAATGATTTGTTCTAATCCAAACCTCAACGGTGGTATAAAGAAGTTAAAATAAAACTTGTAGGAAGAGAAACTAATTGTGTCGATTTCAACTTGGATGATACAGATACCGAATTGGCCAACCAACTTAACACCTATCTGGCTAGTATTGTACAACTCCTACTTCCCTTGCGCCCAGATGAGATACCACACCCACCTCCAGACTTTCAGGACGTCCTAACAATAACAATCGAAATGGTGACCAAAAACATAGAATGGTAAAGTGAACAAGCGTAACGCCAATTTATATCCTAATCCAAATCATAAAAGCATTTATTTAGCCACGTCACCTTTTTTGGCAACTTCTTGTCTTTATGGAAGAAAGAATATGTGACACCAATCAGAGGCAACGCTATAGCGTTGCCTATAGTAAAGGCCATACGGCTCCAGTGTTTTATTATTTATTTTAATTTTTTTCCCAGAGAAACTTCATATGGAAGGGGTCGTCGTAAAAGCTTCAAAGGGGGCTCATTCGATTGAAAATTGAGAGCTCTAGTGCCCTTCTTAATAGTTGAAAATGATTGGAGGGCAACCAGCCCCCCCCCCACCCATCATTCCCCCAAACACATCCAATCAACATTTTGAGATAGCCATTTTGTTCAGCGTAGTTGATTTCCAGATAGAAAATATATTTTTGATGAGGATACTCCCCCACAATCCTCAGGGCAAGGGTTTTAAGTTATGCCCTGGGGGCATATAAGGTTTTTATAGAAGGCGTAGTCGTAGAAACTTCAAAACAGGCTCATTCGATTGGAAATTAAAGAGATATAGCCCTTTTTAATAGTCGAAAACGATTGGAGTGTAACTAGCCCCCCCACTCCCCCTCCCACAGGCCCTTCATTTCCCCAAACACATGAAGCTAAACCCTTCAGATGAAGCTAAACCCTTCAGAGAATGTCAGGAGCGATTCTGAACTAACCAAAAGAAACTATGTGCATTCTACTAAAACAACTACTACTACTAGTAGTAGTACTACTAAAGCTAAAGGTAAAGTCAAATCTTTAGGGAGTGTTGAGGAGGATGTTGAACTAAATCAAAAAGCATTATGTTGATTTGAGTCAGTCAAAGGTTGTAACAGTTATACCCTATTAGCAGCTACTGCTACTACCAAACAGCCCCCCTTCCACGTGCTTTTCCCCCTAAAGATCCAATCAAAATTTTGACACAGCAATCTTGTTCAGCATAGTCAAAGGTTCAATAACTATGACTCTTGGGATGACATTTTACACAGTGCTTGAGAACCATGTCCCAAAGGACTGTAAGTTACACAATTCACCCGTCCTCGACATCTAGAATTTGTTATTGAGGAAGAAGGGGCATATTTGACCTTTTGTGTAATAAAAAAGCCAATGGCATTCAGGCAAAGTTCTGAGGGAATGTTTGGGAGAGTTATCTACTGCTATTCACACTGTTACTATCACCACGTATATTTCTACACCTTTTACTTCTGTTGTGATTACTAATAAGGCTAAGGGTATTACTGTAAAAATTTAAAATGTGTTGATGGAAAGTCGAACTAAAATCAATGTCCCTGGAAATCATAAAATGTTGATTAATTTAGTTCAAAGAAAAGAGACCAATGATCAGCCTTCTCCTTCTTTTTGTCAATATTGTCTTGAATACAAGGATTATATCAATGAAACTGGCTTAGGCTTCTTCAAATTAATCGTTATTTCATAATTGCCTAAATATTTAAATTTGATTTAAATCTCAAATGAACCTTTCAAAAAAGAAAGGATAAGTTCAGTGTTCGACCAAATTATTTTCCCCCCTTTGGCACCTCTCTGCTTATTCATGTAAGTAAGTAAGTAAGTTTATTTATACCCTGCAATATAAAATAAATGCGGAGTAAAATATTACACACAAGGAAATAATCAGAAAAACACAACATAAATAACATAACAATATTTGTAAATCTCTAATCTGGAAAAAAAATAAGTGAGGGGGTCACTGGCACAAATCTTCCTTGGTGAATTGGTCCTAGGGTCCTTAGCGATGTTGTCAAGAAGCACTAGAAGGTTGATAAGTCCAAAATGAGAAATAATCTTGTGATTTCTGTACCATCTTGGTAAATATAGCAAGAATTACAATATTTAAAATAGCCTCTCCTTAGTTGACGACGGTCTTTTTTGCGCATTAAAGGCTGCAAAGCGGAAAGAAAAAGAATTGTAGGAGAACAAAAACTATGGTAAAGTCTACTTAAGCCTTGGCGGCTGTACCTCCTTCTATTAGGCGAGATTTTACCATATGAGAAGCGAATACACTGCAGAGCACTAGCAACCAGAGACGAGCACGTAAACGAAAGTGTATCAGAAAAAGTAATCCCAAGCCATTTCAACTTTGAGACACACTTGAGTAGCCTTGTACCCACATGTAAAGGAGGGGCTGGTTTAGCAATATTAAAACACAGAAACTCGCATTTTGAAGCACTTACAGAAAGCGGAATCATACTCAAAGCATTAATCGGAACATTTAGATTTTTTTGTGAGGCCTGACCCCGTATGACTAACTAGCAGAACATCATCAGCACAGGCAATGCGACTAACAGCAGTATTTTCTAAAAACACTGTAGGAGACAGCATTCACAAAAAGCCTGTAGGCACAGTTTTAAAAATATATGGAGACAGCACACCACCTTGCCTGACTCGCTTCTTTACTGAGATAGGTTCAAATATATCAGAAATCCATTTTAACCGAGCCCACGAATTGGAATACCAATATTGTAGAACTTTTACTACGGAATAATTAACTCCTGCTTTAACTAAGCAGTAACGTGATGGCGAATGTACATTGCCGTAAGAAAGCACCCGAGTTATCAACCGAGCAAAATTAACTTGGCCTTTTTTGCATTATTGCCGAGAATAGCAGCTGACCAAGTACACGATGGGCCTGAGAACAACCAAAATTGGCTCTGAAACCAACTTGATAATATGAAAAATTACATTTAGTCAAAACTTCAGGAAATATAACTTACACGAATAGGTTGCTCATAAAACAGGTAACTTCGATTTGTTATTAACTGGAACACTGATCTGCGTCCTTTCTCTTCATTCAAACTAATGTTACAGGTCCCGGACGAAAACTATCTGGAACTAAGAACTGTTATCAACGCATCTGGACAATAAGCTGCATGTGATTTCACAGTAATGTACACTTAATGCTGAAGTGATTGTAGCATAGACCATCCATATCAGGAGCGCTTGATTTTTTAACACTCTTAAAGCCCAATAGATATCACCACTAGATATTGACAATATATGGACTTGCCGAAGAATTCGAGGAACAGTACTATGCAATATTCAGTCCTGATTCATTGCTCAACCGGTTAACACCGTATTGCTTGCTATCGCCCACTCTATGAATCACGTAATGAAATGAATGACGATGGATTATTGCTGCATGCTGTGATATAACGAAAACTTTGTACAATCTGATAAAGGAAAATCTGAAAATACAAGCCTTTCCCTAAATAAAACTCAACAATGGAAATGATTAGCTGTTATTCCTCCAAAGTGATTTAAGGCTCCAATTATTCGTGATATGAGATTAAAGGAATAGTACAGTGGGGAAAAAGGACTGATTTAGGACTGGTGGCTTCTTCTTTTGCCAGTAAGTCAATTTTAGCTATTACTAAGTTAAGATGGGCAAGAAAACAAATGAAAGGAGTCGTCCAGATATTGATTCTAGTGAGGATATTGCCACAAGTACCCCAAATACGTCAGGAAATCCGGATATTCGGAAGCCAGTGACAACTCAGGTTTCGTTAATGACCCTATCAGAGGAATTTGCAAAGATGATGAACATTGTGCGTGAAACTCATAGCTCAGTCCAATCAATTGAACAGCGATTCATTGTAGTAGAAAATAGAATAAAAGCAATTGAATCAGAGCAATTAGCCTTAAGGTCTGAATTCTCCGGGATTAAGTTTTGTACAAATGCTGTAGAAAATGACATTTCTTTGTTGAAAAATGATAATTTTGACCTGCAGTCAGAAGTTAAATATTTTAAACAAAAGACCCTATGTATGTCTGATAGGCTTGTGTCTGCAGAGTATCAGCCTAAAGAAAATAATTTGGTTGTATGGAATGCAGTCTGTGAGGATGAAGATCAAGCCAAACATATATTTACCGAGATATGTACGGATGGACTAAATTTACCAGTGATACCCCATTTTTCAGTTGTTGCAATAAAAAAGGATAAGAAATATTTTAAGGCTAATGTAAAAAACCGCGTAAACAAGATTGAAATCCTTAAAAATGGGAAGAAGCTTAAAGGAAGAAATATAGCAAACCAGGGAAACATTTATGTGAGTGATGATGCCCCATTTTCTGTGAGAGAGGCAAGAAAAAAACTATATGAAAAAAAACTGTTTCTTAAAACGATGGGTATCAGTTCATGGTTATCAAACACAGTTCCACCATATCTTCAGTTTGAACGTCCGGGTGGTACAAAAATGAAGTTTACGTGTGATGAATGGATTGAGGAACTAGCACATAAGCCTCCTCCCTCCACAGCTTCCAGAGGTGCTAAGAAATTAGTGTTTTATTGAATGTGTGTAGTTTACTTATTGGTTAATTATCTTTTCTTTTTCGCTTGGTTTAATCAAATACATATGGAAAAGTTGATAGTGATGAATTTGCAATGTTTGGGTTAATGATAATTTTTATTTTTGAGTAAATAATTTTAAATGTTTGTTAATGTGAAATTATTTTGAGTGGGTGGTAGCGGGCTGATGTCTTTTTGAATGGTTTTGCTTTGTGTCATGAAGCTTGCAATAATGTGCTTTTTTAAATTATATGTCCGCTTTGCCGGAATATATTTTGTTATTTTTTTTGTATTTATCTAGGTCTAGTTATATGTTTAGTAGATAATGATTTTTTTCGCCACCGCCACCCTCTACCGTCACATACATTAACTTTTATTGATGATGGTTAGAGATATCGTTTTTCCTCCCGGGAACAGCAATGTCCTGCAACTTGAAAGTCGAAGGGTTGATTTTTCCAGCCAGTTTAATCAAAGGATAAATAGAAATTTAGATATTAATGCCACTGAGATTTTCACAAATGAACCATCAAGGTATATTTTTAAAGAAGAAGCACTACCCTTGCATTGTGATAGGGGCCATTTTGGCGTTAACATTTTTCATTAGAATTGTCAGGGATTGAATTCTGCGCATAATTTTTTTTTTATCGGAATTAATAAATACTAATGTCTTTCAGGTGATCGCTTTAACTGAAACGTGGTTAAATGATAATAACTCGCAATTACTACATATCCCTGGGTATAATTTATATGTAAGGAATCGCGAGTATTACCAACACGGAGGCCTAGCAGCTTACATTCAGGCTGATTATAAGGTTTCAATAAGAGAAGATCTGACAATATATAGAGAGAAAGTTTGCGAGTGTTTTGTTTTACATATAACTAGAGAGAATTTGAATTTTTGTATTTTTGTAGTATATGGACCTCCACAGAGCCTGCTCCAACACTTTATGGACCTATTTGAAGAACAATTAATGAAACTTCCGATTAACTCTATGCCATGTTTTATTATGAGGGATTTTAATATTGACCTTATTGATCAGTCATCTGCTAGCACTGAATTTATTAATAGAAGTTTATCCAATGGGTTTCATCCTTGTATAAATATCCCTACAAGAATTACGGGAACATCAGCTAAGCTTCTGGACAACATCCTTTCTAATGTACCCTTGAGTCTTCCCAGGGTCCTTATTAACGATGTATCTGACCACTTTGGAGTTTCAGCTAGCTTTAGAACTGTCACGAAGGTGGTTAAAGGCAAAAAATCAAGGATTCCAGTGATCAGTAAAAGTGCGATGGTAAAACTTAAAAATGATATAGAAAAGGTGGATTGGTACGATGTTCTAGGCGAAGTTCAGGACGCAAATTCAAAGTTTGTTTTATTTTATGAAAAGTTGCAGAGTTTGATAAGTCAAGTAGTCATATTGAAACCGTTTAATAGAAAGCACTCAAGTAAAAAACCTTGGATTGGTCCTTTGATTTTGAAGCAAATAAATGTAAGAGATAAATTGTTTAGAGCTCAAATAATTAACCCGACACAAGAAAATAAGCAACTATATAAAATTTATCGAAATAGGTTGAATACAATTTTAAGAAATGAAAGAAAGAAATATTTTGAGAAAAAGTTTAAGGAGGTCGAAGGATGCCCTAAGAAAACCTGGGGACTAATAAAAGATGTGATTGGATTAAAAATAAATAGTGTACCTGATGAATTAG
The DNA here is from genome assembly GCF_049724085.1 of Artemia sp. Qi Xiang Cuo. Taxonomy (NCBI): domain Eukaryota; kingdom Metazoa; phylum Arthropoda; class Branchiopoda; order Anostraca; family Artemiidae; genus Artemia; species Artemia sp. Qi Xiang Cuo. The sequence goes on from NC_142804.1 coordinate 39,067,008, forward strand.
TTAGTGTAATGGGAAAGACTTTGAATTCTGAAAAGGACATATGCAATGAATTTCAGAGTTATTTTTCGAATATTGGTCTGAATTTAGCTATGTCAGTTGTGCCTG
>NC_142804.1:39849351-39910602 GCF_049724085.1 Artemia sp. Qi Xiang Cuo
GAACAAACAATATCACCAAAGCAAGTTTAAAATGTTTTAAAGACAATAACCATTTTCTTAAATTAAAGTCTGATCTTATCATTTTTCTAGAATCTCGTCAAATGGTACTGCGGGAAAATATCAAGGATGGATTTTGTAAAAAATTGGAGTACATTTCTCAAATTTTTTTTTTTTTTTTTTTTTTTTTTTTTTTTTTTTTTTTTTTTTTAGATTTTGTTTTAAATTTAAAGCCATATAAAAATTTACTCTAGACAAAATAAAACTGCATTATTCAAATTTCCTTAAATCAATGTTTTAATGATTGGTTTAAATACTTTCATGTCCTCCTATTATTGAACTTGAAAAATATGGCATGTATTCATCAATAAACGTTTTCTGGATACTAGACCGCAAAAGGTATTTAATCTAGACTCATATTTCCATTTAATACTTTTCAGTACTTTTGAATTTGACTACTGTCAAATATTACCATGTGTATGAAGTAGTTTTAGTTGGGGAGTGATTTTTTCCAGCTAGAAGTGGTTACAGTTTATAAGGATACAATATAAAACGTATGTATTGATACATCTTTAAAGACCATATTTGTCCGAATGGATACAGACACTCTCACTGCACCACAGGGGCGGAGAACTTGCTGGAAAAATTTAAAAATTGGTACATCTACATATCAATTTTTCTTTTTATCTACCTATTAGGTACTTGCGGTCTTGGTAGAGTTTAAAATGTATTCTTCTTCCATATCAAATTCTGAGATTGATTTTGAAGAAATTCGACTTAGTTTCTGCCTTGGGTAGATCCAACCACATTGAACGGACACCTGTTTCACTTCTTGTAGATATTAAATAAAAAAACAAGTCCGAAAAAAAGTAGCGAAGCATATTAAAACTTAAAACGAACAGAAATTATCTCGTAGGCATGAAACGGTTGTCCCCTCTTCAACGCCTCGCTCTTTACGCTAAAGTTTATTTGTTGTTTTAAAAAATAAAGTTGCGGGACAGAGTCAAACTTTATGCGTAAAGAGCGAGGCATTGAGGAGGGGACAGCCCTTTCATATACGGAATAATTTCTGTTCGTTTTAAGTTTTAATGTCGCTCCTTACTTTCAGTTTAAAAACTTGTTTTTTTTATTTAATTTCTGATCGTTTTTTTAGTTAATGCAGCTTTTACTTTGTTCACCGTCATTGAATCGGCAAACGTTCCAACTTTGAAAATGACTTAATCATAAAAAGTGTCGTTAATTATCAGTCATTTTGTAAAAAGTACTAAAAATTTTAAGAGCGAGACTTCGGAAGGTGAGCCCACCATATAGCTAATATTTGTTCGTTTTGGGTTTGGATGTTGCTCCTTTTTCAGTTGAAAACTTGTTTTTTTATTAATTTCCATTTTTTTTGAAATAATGATGGACCAAAGTAGCAATGTATCCTTCCCCCATGTGAAAATAATTTCATGTAAGATCCTCCCATATGCACCCCGACTCCAATTGCATTTCCCCTGGAAATCTGGGAAGTTCCCAATAACCATTACTATATGTTAACATTAAATTCATATTATTCTTTCAAGTTTCGAGGGATTAAGTCATCCTAAAGACATTTTTACTTTCGACCATGCTGAACAAAATGCATATCTCAAATTTTGATCGGGTGATTTTGGAAAAATGTGTGGGAGGCCTAGTTGCTCCTCCATTTTTCGGCTACTTAAAAAGAACACTGTTCAATGAGCTCCTCCCACGATATACTGACACTGGGTCGACTACAATCACCCCTGAAAAAAAAACAAATAAACACGCATCCGTGATCTTCTTTGTAAAAATGGAATTCCACATTTTTGCTTGCGCTTGAAACCTACAGTAGGGTTCTATGATACGCTGAATAAGATGGTGTGATTTCTATAAAGTTTGAAAATTTTAGATTTCTTTTTTCGAAAATCAGCTAAATATTTTCAGGCGCGTAATCTCGTGATGTAACTATATGTGAAATCAGTCTAATTTTCTGATGTATAATTACCTGATGTAAAATTTAACAATGTTGTTTTCAAATAAACCATTTATTGTTTTGATTTTCCCCTCTTTAATGCAAATTCTCTTCCTCTTCTCCAAAAAAGATAAGATATATATGGTATACCATCAGAATACCATATCTTAGGATATTGGCTGATTATCTTAGTTATCAGAAATGATGGCATTTGTTCAGCAGCTTATCTTAAATAAACAGGATTGGCTGATCAATCTTCTGTACTTCTGGACACATTTCTGACATGGAAGTCTTTATCTTCTTTCCAAACAATTAAAAAAATTTTCCATCCCAGAATTTCTACCTTATAGTTTCTTGCATTGTTTTTTTTCTTTATTATTTCAATCTTGGAATAATTCACATCCTAGCATCGTTTACAAACGTTCTTGTTTTTGCAGCACATCTTCTTCTTCTGAAACCTCCCAGGAAGTTTGGAAGTTCTAGCTGTGTGCTACAGCAAGTATTATAAAGATCACATGTCATATCTCGCCATATGTTTTCAATGTTTGGAGTACCTTGAAAAGAATTTGATTACCCATAGTTCTTCGACCATTCACCCTATTCCAAATAACTTCACCCCCTGAGCTACTTACAAGATAATATTACTGCGATGCAATGTGAGAGAATACTAGTTTAAAGTAGCCTATTAATATTTTTATAAAGTGTTTAAGCTTACATGGTGTTCATTTTTTATACCAAGGTTACTTTGTCAAAAATAATGTTTTAGTTTCACTCTGCAATGGCATGACTCACGCAAGGACTGGCTTTGCCTATATTAATACTATTTGTACCTTTATGAACAACACAAGGATGGTAGGCAGGAACATATGTAGAAAGGGAGGGAATCTTCTAGTGATTTCTGCCCTGTAGTCAAAATGTACAGACACTAAGGTCATTTTACTTTATTTTTGCACTATTCACCTTTTTTTTTGAGGGAGGGGGGGGGGGGAGCAAATTTGGTCTTGATATTTTCCTGAGTACATATAATGTACTCAGGACAATATCATGCATGTATGAGCTCAATTGCTCTTTTAGAACATAGATTTTATCATTAGCCTACTCTGAAACTCCGATTACACTGCTATGTTTTATATATTGTCACTTTTTGCAGTTTTGGCGGCATGTCCCCTGTGAAGCCCAAGACTTGGATGCTGTCAGACTTACACTGGAACAAATCGACATAATCAAGCGGGATGACAATCCAATATACTAACTATCTCACTTTAGTTAACACACATCACAAGGTACTATTTATCGGCTTTTTCTATTTGTTTCTGCCAGAAAGAGATTTTACTGACAATGACACATACAGCTTCATCCAGACACCGGTATAAGAGCAACTGAAGAGGGGGGGGGAGCAGGGTCGTTACTAGCCAATGTGCTTGGGGAAGTAAAAGATTTTACCGAATTGCTGGTCATTTTTACCGATCAAAAAAAGTTTTTTGTCAATAATTAGCATATAGATCCATTCAGAATATAATACGTAAAATCACTAAACGGAGTCGGTAAAACCGCTGCATTTGCCGACAGGAGATTCAGATTTCAGCAAGTTTCATCATGTCACTATTTTAATGCTCTTTTCTCCAACCAAATGGAAAATTGAAAACACCATTCAGCCACGGCAGAGTCGTTAAAACTTCTGCGTTTACCGACCAAGTTTGAACTTTCTGTAGATGACATGTCAGATGTTTGTGGTCTTTATTTAACCGAACCAAGAATTTTAGTGGCGTCGGAAAAATCATGGTGCTTCGCTTCACGATTTTACTGACTTATTTTTATAGAGAGTGACCAAAGCTAACTGGGGAGGGGGCGGCCGTCCGTCCCATATGCGTGACGGTCGCGGGAGGCTGAGTGGTAGCCGTAATTAAAATTTAATTACACACTGTGCGTAATTAACAACATGTGTATCACACAGTATGTAATTATACTGAAATATTACGTAATCGTACAGTAGGGAATTAATTGTTTTTTTTAATATTTATGTCATTTTCCTATTTGTATTAGTTTAGTTTATGTGATATATATATATATATATATATATATATATATATATATATATATATATATATATATATATATATATATATATATATATATATATATATATATATATATATATATATATATATATATATATATATATATATATATATTTTTTTTTTTTTTTTTTTTTTTTTTTTTTTTTTTTTTTTTTTTTTTTTTTTTTTTTTTTTTTTTTTTTTTTTTTTTTTTTTTTTTTTTTTTTTTTTTTTTTTTTTTTTTTTTTTTTTTTTTTTTTTTTTTTTTTTTTTTTTTTTTTTTTTTTTTTTTTTTTTTTTTTTTTTTTTTTTTTTTTTTTTTTTTTTTTTTTTTTTTTTTTTTTTTTTTTTTTTTTTTTTTTTTTTTTTTTTTTTTTTTTTTTTTTTTATATATATATATATATATATATATATATATATATATATATATATATATATATATATATATATATATATATATATATATATATATATATATATATATATATATATATATATATATATATATATATATATATATATATATATATATATATATATATATATATACATATATATGTATATATATATATATATATATATATATATATATATATATATATATATATATATATATATATATATATATTATATATATATATTTTTTTTTTTTTTTTTTTTTTTTTTTTTTTTTTTTTTTTTTTTTTTTTTTTTTTTTTTTTTTTTTTTTTTTTTTTTTTTTTTTTTTTTTTTTTTTTTTTTTTTTTTTTTTTTTTTTTTTTTTTTTTTTTTTTTTTTTTTTTTTTTTTTTTTTTTTTTTTTTTTTTTTTTTTTTTTTTTTTTTTTTTTTTTTTTTTTTTTTTTTTTTTTTTTTTTTTTTTTTTTTTTTTTTTTTTTTTTTTTTTTTTTTTTTTTTTTTTTTTTTTTTTTTTTTTTTTTTTTTTTTTTTTTTTTTTTTTTTTTTTTTTTTTTTTTTTTTTTTTTTTTTTTTTTTTTTTTTTTTTTTTTTTTTTTTTTTTTTTTTTTTTTTTTTTTTTTTTTTTTTTTTTTTTTTTTTTTTTTTTTTTTTTTTTTTTTTTTTTTTTTTTTTTTTTTTTTTTTTTTTTATATATATATATATATATATATATATATATATATATATATATATATATATATATATATATATATATATATATATATATATATATATATATATATATATATATATATATATATATATATATATATATATATATATATATATATATATATATATATATATATATATATATATATATATATATATATATATATATATATATATATATATATATATATATATATATATATATATATATATATATATATATATATATATATATATATATATATATATATATATATATATATATATATATATATATATATATATATATATATATATATATATATATATATATATATATATATATATATATATATATATATATATATATATATATATATATATATATATCACATAAACTAAACTAATACAAATAGGAAAATGACATAAATATTAAAAAAAACAATTAATTCCCTACTGTACGATTGCATGTTACAGTATAATTACATACTGTGTGATTACACATGTTGTTAATTACGCACAGTGTGTAATTAAATTTTAATTACGGTTACTCCTCTTACCCCCCAACTCCCGCGACCGTCACGTATGGGAGGAAGGGGGACGCCCCCCCCTCCCCCAGTGCTTTGGTCACTCTATAAAAAAAATAAGTCATTAAAATCGTGAAGCGAAGCACCATGATTTTTCCGACGCCACTAAAATTCTTGGTTCGGTTAAATAAAGACCACAAAACACTGACATGTCATCTACAGAAAGTTCGAACTTGGTCGGTAACCGCAGAAGTTTTAACGACTCTGCCGTGAGTTTACAGATGGTGTTACAATTTTCCATTTGGTTAAAGAAAGAGCATTAAAATAGTGACATGATATTTACTGAAATCTGAATCTCCGTCTGGTAAATGCAGCGGTTTTACCGACTCATTTAGTGATTTTACGTATTATATTCTGAATGGACTATATGCTAATTATTGACAAAAAACAGTCGGTAAAAATGACCAGCCAGTCGGTAAAATCTCTTACTTCCCCCCAAGCACATTGGCTAGTAACGACCCTGCTCCCCCCCCCCCTCTTCAGTTGCTCTTATACCGGTGTTCGGATGAAGCTGTATGTGTCATTGTCAGTAAAATCTCTTTCTGGCAGAAACAAATAGAAAAAGCCGATAAATAGTACCTTGTGATGTGTTAACTAAAGTGAGATAGTTAGTATATTGGATTGTCATCCGCTTGATTATGTCGATTTGTTCCAGTGTAAGTCTGACAGCATCCAAGTCTTGGGCTTCACAGGGGACGTATGCCGCCCAAAACTGCAAAAGTGACAATATATAAAACATAGCAGTGTAATCGGAGTTTCAGAGTAGGCTAATGATAAAATCTATGTTCTAAAAGAGCAATTGAGCTCATACATGCATGATATTGTCCAGAGTACATTATATGTACTCAGGAAAATATCAAGACCAAATTTGCTCCCCCCCCCCCCTCCACCCAAAAAAAAAGGTGAATAGTGCAAAAATAAAGTAAAATGACCTTAGTCTGTACATTTTGACTACAGGGCAGAAATCACTAGAAGATTCCCTCCCTTTCTACATATGTTCCTGCCTACCATCATTGTGTTGTTCATAAAGGTACAAATAGTATTAATATAGGCAAAGCCAGTCCTTGCGTGAGTCATGCCATTGCAGAGTGAAACTAAAACATTATTTTTGACAAAGTAACCTTGGTATAAAAAATGAACACCATGTAAGCTTAAACACTTTATAAAAATATTAATAGGCTACTTTAAACTAGTATTCTCTCACATTGCATCGCAACAATATTATCTTTGTAAAGTAGCTCAGAGATGTTGAATGAGAAACCTAAAAGGAAGATTATTCGGAATAGAGTGAATGGTCCGAGACTATGGAGTATCCAAATTATTCTTTTCAAAACCAAGGTACTTCCAAACATTAAGCTTTATATGGCGAATGCTGACATGTGATCTTTATAGTAAATATTGCTGTAGCACACAGCTTCTAAGAACTTCCAAACTTCCTAGGAGGTTTTCAAACTTGAAAGAAAGATGTGCTGCAAAAACAGCTTTTAAGACGTTTGTAAACATTCAATACTAGAATATTGAATTATTCTCGTATAACAATAACAAGATTGGAAAATAATAATAAAGAAAAAAACAATGCAGAGGGCTTGCAAGACCACCCGAAGCTATTATTCTGGGATGGAAAATTTTTTAATGATTGTTTGGAAAGAAAGATAAAGACTTAAAACCCTTCCATGTCAGAAATGTGTCCAGAAGTACAGAAGACTGATCAGCCAATCCTGTTCTTGCAGATAACTATGAGAAGATCGCTTTCAATGCTGAACAAATGCATCATTTCTGTGCTAAGATATATCAGCCAATAATCCTAAAATATATTATTCTGATGCAATGGTGCATATATATCTTATCTTTGGGAGAGGAGGAAGGGGAATTTTTCATTAAGAAAGGGGGAGGAAATCAAAACAATAAATGGTTTATTTGAAAGCTAACATTGTTAAATTTTACATCGATACATCAAATAGATACATCAAAAGAATTAGATTTTTATGCTGATTTCACATATATAAGTTACATCACGTTTAGTCCTACTCATTAAAAGTTACGCGCCTGAGAATATTTAGCTGATTTTCGAAAAAAGGGGGAAAGACCCCCTAAAACTTATATAACCTTAATGAAAATCACACCATCTTATTCAGCGTATCATAGAACCCTACTGTAGAGGTTTCAAGCAAGTACAAAAATGTGGAATTTTCCATATTTTGCCAGAAGAAAGATCACGGATGCGTGTTTATTTGTTTTTTTTTTTCTTTTCCACAGGGGTGATCGTATCAACCCGGTGGTACTAGAATATCGTGGGAGGGCTTATTCGAACGAGAATTAAAAGTTCTAGTGTCCTTTTCAAGTGACCGAAAAAATGGAGGGCAACTAGGTCCCCTCCCACGCTCATTTTTTCCCAAAGTCACCCGATCAAAATTTTGAGATAACCATTTTGTTCAGCATGGTCGAAAATATTAAAAATATGTCTTTTAGGATGGCTTGATCCCTCGAAGCCCCCAGGGGAAGGGCTGAAAATTATGAACTTTACCCAATGTTAACATATAGTAATGGTTATTGGGAAGCATACAGACGTTTTCAGGGGGAATTTTTTCTGGTAGTGGGGGTGGGTCGGGGGTTATATGGGAGGATCTTTTCATGAAGGGTATTTTCATGGGGGAAGGGACATTGCTATGAAGGGGGCGCCTGATTTCCCATCATTATTTCAAAAAAATCAGAAATTAAATATAAAAAAACAAGTTTTTCAACTGAAGGTAAGGAGCAATATCAAAACTTAAAACGAACAAAAAATATTAGCTATATGATTGGGCTCACCTTCTAGTCAATGCCTCGCTTTTTAAGCCAAAGATTTTTTAGTACTTTTTATAAGAGCTATTTATTCTAATTAACGGCCTTTGTGATTAAGGGGTCATTTTCAAAGTTGGAACAAAGTTTTGTTTACTTATTCAATGACGGTGAACCAAAGTAAAAGCTGCATTAACTAAAAAACAATCAGAAATTAAATAAAAAAACTAGTTTTTTAAACTGAAAGTAAGGAGCGACATTAAAATTTAAAACGAACAGAAATTATTCCGTATATGAAAAGGGATGTCCCCTCCTCAATGCCTCGTTCTTTACGCTAAAGTTTGACTTTCCCACAACTTTATTTTTAAAAACAAATAAGAACTTTAGCGTAAAGAGCGAGGCGTTGAGGAGGGGACATCCCGTTTCATATACAGAATAATTTCTGTTCGTTTTAAGTTTTAATGTCGCTCCTTACTTTCAGTTTAATAAACTTGTTTTTTTTATTTAATATCTACAAGAAGTGAAACAAGTGTCCGTTCAATGTGGTTGGATCCTACCCAAGGCAGAAAACTAAGTCGAATTTCTTCAAAATCAATCTCAGAAATTTGATATGGAAGAAGAATACATTTTAAAACTCTACCAAGACCGCAAAATACCGTAATAGGTAGATAAAAAGAAAAATTGATATGTGATGTACCAATTTTTAAATTTTTCCAGCAAGTTCTCCCTAGTCACCCCCTGTGTGCAGTAGTGGTCTAAAGTAGTCTGTATCCAAACATTCGGACCAAATATAGTCTTAAAGATGTATCAATACCACATCCACAGTTTATATAATTATCTAATCATATAAACTGTAACCACTTCTAACAGAGCCCAAAAAAATCACTCCCCAGCTTAAAACTGCTTCATATCTATTTTCCCAGTTTGCTTAAATTTTTTTTACATGGTAAATATTTAGACTTGACGATATTTGTTATCAAATTCAAAAGTACTGAAAGTTATTAAATGGAGCTAAATAGTCTAGATTAAATACCTTTTGCGGTCTGAAGCATCCAGAAAGGTGTTTATTGAATGAATACACCCAGCCAGTGTTTGTTTATGCCATACATTCTCAAGTTCGAAAAGCCAGCGGTAATTAAGGAGGACATGAAATTTATTTAAACCAATCATTAAGGCATTGATTTAAGGGATATTAAAATCATTTCCCAGGAGTAATACAGTTTTATTTTGTCTAGTTTCTAGAAGTAAATTTTTATATGGCTTTAAGTTTATGTATAAAACAAAATCACATTTCATCTTCTAAAAAAAAAAAAAAAAAAAAAAAAAAAAAAAAAAAATCTTCCTTTCCAATTTTTTACAAAATCCATCCCTTGATATTTTCCCGCAGTACCATTTGACGAGATTCTAAGAAAAATGATAAGATCTGAACTTTAATTTAAAAGAAAAATGGTTGTGTCTTTAAAACGTATTTAAACTGCTTTGGTATTATTGTTTGTTCTCTCTAAACCTCGTCGGTTAATAAAAAACTAAAACTACAACAGACCTGAGCTGCAACATGTCCTTTTTTTAACCTAACTAGGTCTGTATGTGTCCAATCACTCCTTGCCCAGACATGCTGGGTTCTGAAATATTCCGTGTTGTCCAATTGCACTTCAGACAATTTTCCTCGGCCAAGTTTTCTTATGTTCCACGGTAAATCATTGTGACTAAAAAATTCAAAATAGATAAGAGAGAGAAAACCTTCCTGAATTAAAAACATTCCTTACAAATTTATTGTTTGAACCTACAATTTTTGCGAATATCCACCTGGTTTTTCAATATTAACAGTATCCTTATACAAATCTGAACTGTAATGATGATTACTTTTTTCTCCAACAGTTCGTGGTAACTGACACTCTGAAAAACGAAATTTTGATACCAGTAGATCCATCAAAAGAATCGGATTTTTATGCTGCTTTCAAATATATAAGTTTCATCAAGATTAGTCTTACTCATCAAAAGTTACCAGCCAGAAAAAATTTGCCTTATTTTTGAAGAAAAGGGAAAAGACCCCATAAAAGTGATAGAACATTAATGAAAATCAAACCATCAGATTCAGCAACCCTGAAAACCCTGAAGCAGCGGTTTCAAGCTCCTATCTACAAAAATGTGGAAATTTGTATTTTTTGCGAGAAGAACGATCATGGATGCGCGTTTATTTGTTTTTTTTTATTTTATTTTCCCAGGGGTGATCGTATCGATCCAGTGGTCCTAGAGTATCACGACAGGGCTTATTCGAAGGGACATCAAAAGTTCTAGTGCCCTTTTTAACTGACCGAAAAATTGGAGGGCAACTAGGCCCCCGACCCACGCTCATCTTTTCCCCAAAGTCACCCGATCAAAATTTTGAGATAACCATTTTGTTCAGCATAGTCGAAAATCTAATAAATATGTCTTTGAGGATGACTTAATCCCTCAAAGTTCGTGGGGGAAGGGCTGCAAGTTATAAACTTTACCCATTGTTTACATATAGTATTAGTTAATGGGAAATATACAGACGTTTTCAGGAGGGATTTTTTCTGGTGGGGGGATCGGAGGAGGCGGTTACATGGTAGAATCTTTCCATGGAGGATGTTTTCCTGGGGAAGGGATATTTCTATGAAGGGGCCGACGGATTTCCCAGCATTATTTAAAAAAGATCAGAAATTAAATAAAAAAAAACAATTTTTTCAACTGAAAGTAAGGAGCAACATTAAAACTTAAAACGAACAAAAATTATTAAGTACATTAGGAGAGTTCGCACCCTAGTCAATACCTCGCTGTTTAGGCTAAAGTTTTTTTAGTACTTTAAAAAGATCTATCTAATCTAATTTAACGGCCTTTGTGATTCAGAGGTCATTCTTAAAGAATTGGAACAAAAGTCGAACTTCAGGCGTGAAGAGCGAGGTATTGGCTAGAGGGCGAACCCCTCACACACGTAATAATTTCTGTTCGTTTTAAGTTCTAATGTTGCTCCTTACTTTCAGTTGAAAAAACTTGTTTTTCTTATATTTAATATCCTAAAAGAGGTAACTAGTGCCGGAAAAATACGCGAATACTGAATTAAGTACGAGTCAAAATGGCACCAATTTCGTATTCCTTTTTTCTGTTTTATCATTAGGATGAAAGATATTATTATGAGACGGTAAGGATTTTTTTAAGTTTACATTTTTCAAATCTCTCAAAACAAAATAGAACAAAACAGAACATAGACCTTGATCTACAAGTGCTCTTATGTTCTGTGCGGATTATTTTTTCCTATAGCTTTTTTTTAAGGTAGAATAAGCTGGAAAACCGATTTGTATATCTAATTTATTTTCAGAATTCGTTACTATTTTAAATAAGGAACAATTAATGCAAAACTAATATTTACATTTTTCACAATTTAGAATCCAACGTATTGGCAATTACTAGCAACCAGCTTTTTCGATTTGCAGTCATACTTGCTTCTGAGCTCTTCTGAAATTAAATTAAAAAAAACAAGTTTTTTTCTAACTGAAAGTAAGGAGCGAAATTGAAACTTAAAACGAGCAGAAATTATTCCGTATATGAAAGGGGCTATCCCCTCCTCAACGCCTCGCTCTTAACGCTAAAGTTTTTTATTGTTTTAAAAAATAAAGTTTTGAGACAGAGTCAAACTTTAGCGTAAAGAGCGAGGCGTTGAGGAGGGGACAACCCCTTTCATATACGGAATAATTTCTGTTCGTTTAAAGTTTTAATGTCGCTCCTCGCTTTCAGTTTAAAAAAACTAGTTTTTTTATTTAATTTCTGAATGCTTTTGAATTAATGCAGCTTTAATTTTGGCTCGACGTATATGAAAAATTAAAACAGAAATTTGCATATTAATTTCCATTTTTTTGGCTAAATGGCTTTCTTGAAATTTTGTTCTGACGTAACTTACAAATTAATTTAAGTAACGAACCTGTATGTTTTTATTACGTATATTAGTGAGTTCGCCCCTAGCCAATGCCTCACTTTTTGCGCTAAAGTTCGAATTTTGTTCAAACCACAAACCCCTGAATCACAAAGGCTTGTTAATTAGAATAGATAGCTCTTTCGAAAGTACTTAAAAACAATTTTGCGTAGAAAACGAGGTATTGACAAGGGGGTGCACCTCCTCATAAACGTAATAGTATTTGTTCGTTTTAAGTTTTAATGTTAGTCCTTACTTTGAGGTGATAAAACTTGTTTTTTATTTAATTTCTGATTATGTTTTGAATAACGTTGGGAGATTGGGCATCCCCTTCATAGAAAATATCCGTTCCCCCAAGGAAGCATCCTCCATTGAAAGATCCTACTCCGTAACCCCCTACTCTGACCCCCCATCAGAAAAAAAACCTCCGTAAAACGTCTGTATACTTCCCAATAACCGATACTGCATGTAAATAATGGGCAAAGCTTATAACTTGCAGCCCTTCCCCCGGGAACTCTGGGGAATAAAGTCATCCTCAAAGACATATTTATTAGTTTTTCGACTATGCTGAACAAAATGGCAATCTCACAATTTTGATTGGATGACTTCGGAAAAATGAGCAAAGGAGGGGCCATGTTGCACTCCAATTTTTTTGGTCACTTAAAAAGAGCACTAGAGCTTTTAATTTTCGTTCGAATGAGCCCTCTCACGATATTCTAGGACTACTGGATCGATACGATCACCCCTCGGAGAAAAAAAAACAAATAAACACGCATTCGTGATCTTTCTTCTGGCAAAAAAAAAATACAAAATTCCATATTTTTGCAGATAGGAGCCTGAAACTTCTATAGTAGCGATTTTCTGATACTCTGAATCTGATGGTTTAATTTTCATCAAGATTCTGTCACGTTTAGGGGGTGTTTCCCCCTTTTTCGAAAATAAGGCAAATTTTCTCAGGCGCCTAACTTTTGATGGGTAAGACTAAACTTGATGAAACTTATATATTTGAAATAAGCATAAAAATCCAATTCTTTTGGGGTATCTACTGGTGTCAAAATTCCGTTTTTTTAGAGTTTCGTTTACTATTGAGCCAGGTCGTTCCATACTTACAGTTCGTTACCACGAACTGTTTGATTAAAAGCAAGTTTTTTCAACTGAAAGTAAGGAGCAACATTAAAACGTAAAACGAACAGAAATTATTGCGTATATGAGGGGGGTTTCCCGCACCTCAACACCTATCTCTTCACACTAAAGTTTTTGGCACTTTAAAAAAGTTACTTATCGTTCTAATTAAACGACCCTTGTGTTTGAGGAGTCGTTTTTATAGAACTGAGGCAAAATATTAACTCTAGCACAAAGAGTGAGGTGTTGAGGAGGGGCGACCCCTTCATATACATAATAATTTCTGTTCGTTTTAAGTTTACTCCCACGGAAGAATGCCCCGCCCACGGAACCATGCTTTTGACAATTCAATCCTGGTGAGTATTCTCCCCCGAAAAATTACTCTTAACATCTCCACGCATAAAATTGAGTCGGTAGAGAGAAAGTAAGATTTATAAAGAAGTTTCTTATAGGAATTCTGGCAAATTCCCCCAGTATAAAATTTCTCCTGAAAAGTTCACCCCCTGGAATCTTGCGGCTCCGTAGAAAATACTCCCTATGCAAAATTCCCCCAGCCGAAAATTAGTCCTCCCTTCCCCACCCGAAAAATGTATGCATACATCCCAATTACAAATACTATACGTTAACAATGGGCAAATCTTATAATTTAAAGACTTTTCCCAGGGGCTGTGGGATTCATGCTATCTCCAAAGACATAGTTATTGAGCCTTTCAACTATGCTGAACAAAATAGCCATCTCAAAATTTTGATCGGACGATTTTGAAAAAATAGTGGCGTGGGAGGGTGTGTAGTTTCCATCCAATTTTTTTTGTCTCTTAAAAAAGGCAGTAAAACTTTTTGTTTCCGTTAGAATAAGCCCTCTCCCAAAGTGCTGGGCCCACTGGGTCGATATGATCATCCCTGGAAAAAAACAAACAAATAAATAAATAAACACGCATCCGTGATCTTTCTTCTGGCAAAAATACAAATTTCGACATTTTTCCGGATAGGAGCTTAAAACCTCAACAGTAGGGTTCTCTGGTACGCTGAATATGACGGTGAGATTTTCATTAAGATTCTGTGACTTTTTCCTTTTTCAAAAATTATGTACAATTTTGCAGGCTCGTAACCTTTGATGGGTAACGTTAAACTTAAAGAAAGTTATATATTTGAAATCAGCATAAAAATCTGATTCTTTTGATATATCTGTTGGTATCAAAATTCAGTTTTCTAGAGTTTCGGTTACTATTGAGCCGGGTCGCTCCTTACTTACAGTTCGTTAACTTGAACTGTGTGACCAAAATATTTTGACTTATTTTGATTTGCTTGAACATTTTTTTTAACCTAAATTTTAAATTGCTTGTTAAGATTATTAAGATTTTTTATTTTAATTTAATATGATAGGAAAATTGATCTTAAGAATTTCCTTGATTTTTAACCTTACTCCTCGAAAGTCTTATTTCAAAATGGCTGCAACTTTTCATTTCTTGTTTCTTGCTTTCAGGCCTCATTTCTCGGGTGTTGACAGAAATGCCAAAATATAGTTTCAGCCTTACCGTCAACTCACTAACAAAAAAAAATCAAAATGAACAAAAAATAAAAAAAAGTAAAAAAATAGGGAAATCCATATGCTTACTATTCAGAGATATGGCAAGATTTTGCTAATATTTCTTTCTTAACTCCTAAATCTTCAGGACTGAGAAAAAAGGAGGCTGGTGAAGAAAAAGAAGTCCTAGGTGAACAGAAGTGTATTTTGCTTCTTTTTTTGTTTTAGAAGTAATGCATTAGTAGTTTAATTGCAGGAGTAAGAGTCAAGTGTAAATACAGAATTTGGGAGATGTATAACGTCTGTGCCTCAAAAATGAAATATCTCTTAAAACCACAAGTTTAAGGTTTTACCGATTTCTGTAAGAATATGGTTTTTAGCGGAGAGAGAAATGCACAAATTGAATTGACCAACTAAACCGAGAAACTCTGTGCTTCAGCAAGAATAGTGAAAGATAACGGAGATGAGTAAAAATAAAGGTTAAATTTATTGCGAAAATAAAGTTTCAAATAAGACTGTGATTCTACATTCTAAATTTCAAATTTATTTTGAAAGATTGATGCAACTTCAGTCTTTATAATTGCAAAAAAGAATTCACTTAGTTTATTAATCTTCCAAATTGTTTTTAAGTGAACTACATTTGCAGAATCTTTTCAACCATCATCTCTCTAGAACTATTGCAAGAAAATATGCTTTTATTGTAAAAGAGGAAATATAAATATCTTGATTAATGCTTTGCAGGAAAAAGGACATTTTTGTTGTCACATAAAATAAACCAACAAGGATATTCCTGAGATCTTCTTTCTAGAAGCGAGTTGAAAATTTTCCAATATACTTAAACCTCTCCTAAGCATGCCCTCATGTCGAAGATAGATAACCTCACAATTAACTTAACATTTTTCGCTCGACTTAGAAATCCATTGGCAAAAACCAAGAAATTAGTTACATTCTGTTATAGATCGGGTAAATTTATTTTCCATATCTTTAGCAGACACTTGGCTTCAGTTTTAAACACACAGGCCTTAGTTTTGTGTACCTTAAGACAAAATCACAAGTCAAACAATTAAACTTTAGCGGAAGGAAAGTCCGTGTCCCATCTTTGCTTTGAAAATAGCTAGGAATCCTTCCGTTGAAATTTATGCAGACATTGTTAAATTGCAAGGGCAAATCTCGGTATCCTTAACTTTTCATGGAAACTAAGACGTGAACGTTTGTCTATTGGAAAGTGAAGCACTAGAAACAATAGGGTGAATGCATAAGTTATAATTCTAAAACGTTTTACCAGCCATGTAGTACTAACACCATGTAAAGTTTTTTATTGTTTTAAAAAATAAAGTTGTGAGACAGAGTAAAAATTTAGCGTAAAGAGCGAGGCGTTGAGGAGGGGATAGCCCCTTTCATATAGGGAATAATTTCTGTTCGTTTTAAGTTTTAATGTCGCTCCTTACTTTCAGTTTAAAGAACTTGTTTTTTTTTATTTAATTTATGATCGTTTTTTAGTTAATGCAGCTTTTATTTTGGCTCACCGTCATTGAATAAGTAAACAAAATTTGCATAAAAATTTGTCTCTCTAAATTTGGTTATGACGTAAATTACAAATTAACTTGCGTAACTAACTTCCTTATTCGTATATTTTTCTTCTGGCAAAAAATACAAAGTTGCAGATTTTTGCAGATATGAGCTTGAAACGTATGTAATAGGGTATTCTGATACGCTGAATCTGACGGTGTGATTTTCATTAAGATCGTTTGACTTGTAGGGAATGTTTCCCCCCTCTTTAAAAAATCGGGAAAATTTTTTCAGGCTCGTAGCCATTGATGAGTAATACTAAACTTAATAAAATTTATATATTTAGAATCAACATTATAAATCTTTTCTTTTGATACACTTATTGACATCAAAATTCCGTTTTTAAAAGTTTCGATTACTATTGAGCCGTATCACTTGTTTTTTTTTATTGCTTTTTATTACGTATATGTTATTACGTATATGAGGGGGTTTTCCCCTAAGTCAATACCACGCTCTTTACGTTAAAAGTTAAAAAAAAATTAATTCACAAACTCCTGAATCACAAAGGCTGTTTAATTAGAATAGATAGCTCTTTTAAAAGCACTAAAAAAAACTGTGGCGTAAAGAGCGAGGTATTGACTTGGGGGAGAACCCTCTCATATAAGTTATAATTTCTGTTTGTTTTAAGTTCTAATGTTGCTTCTTATTTTCAGTTGAAAAAAACGTTTTTTTTAAATTTAATTTCTGATCGTTTTTTAAATAATGCTTGTAAATCCGGCGCCCCCTTCATAGAACTGTCCCTTACCCAAAAGAAACATCCTCCACGGAAAGATTCTCTCGAGTAACCCCCTTCTCCAGGCCCACTCTCCAGATAAAAATCCTTCCTGAAAATGTCTGTATACTTCCCAATAACCAATAAATAATGCTTGCAAGTCCGGCTCCCCCTTCATGGCAATTTCCCTTCCCCCATGAAAAATTCCTTCATGGACAGATCCTCCAATATAACCCCCCAACCCCCCCCCCCCACTACCATAAAAAACCCTCCTGAAAACTTCTGTATATTTCCCAATAGCCAATGCTATATGTTAACATTGGGTAAAGTTAATAACTTTTAGCCCTCCCCCGGGGACTTCGGGGGATTAAGTCATCCTAAAAGACATAGTTATCATGTTTTCGACCGTGCTGAACAAAATGGCTATCTCAAAATTTTGATCGGGTGACTTTGGAAAAAAATGAGCGTGGGAGGGGGCCAAGTTGCCCTCCATTTTTTTGTCAATTATAAACGGCACTAGAACTTTCAATTTCCGTTTGAATGAGCCCTCTTACGATATTTTAGGACCACTGTGCGGATATGATTACTCCTGGAAAAAAAACAGAAAAAAAACACGCATCTATGGTTTCTTCAGGCAAAAAATGCAAAGTTCCACATTTTTGTAGATAGATGCTTGAAACCTCTACAGTGGGGTTCTCTGATACGCTGAATATGATGGTGTGATTTTTATTAAGGTTCTATAACTTTTAGGGGGGTTTTCCCTCTTTTTTTGAAAATCAGCCAAATATTCACAGGCACGTAACTTTTGATGGGTAAAACTAAACTTGATGAAAGTTATATATTTGAAATCAGCATTGAAATCTGATTCTTTTGATGTATCTATTGGTATCAAAAACGCGTTTTCTAGAGTTTCGGTTACCATTGAGCCAGGTCGCTCCTTACTTACAGTTCGTTACCACGAACTGTTTGATTAAGCCGTGCGCTAAGAAATGAAAGTAGACAATGAAGCGTCTCACGCATATCCATTAGCCGCAGTAAATATTACACAGCCTTCACACAGTTTAAAATAATAATATATTTGACACGGAGTTTGCCGATTGCTTCGTATACACACAAGTTACTTAAGAAATTATCGAATTGCACGTTGACTTAACAAAACTTTTAATCCTTCTCCAATTTCTAGGCTTCTCGAAGCCGGAGTATTATAGTATTTTAATTTTGTAACTGTCACGCAAGCTTTTTTCTCATTCGCATAAATCACGTAAATCTAAGCTAATAATATTTTAAGATCCCTTTCAGCTTACTCCTAGCTACAAATGCTTTTTCGTTTCTCGAGCCAAAGGGAGCGCAAAACAGATGTTACACTACTACAATTAAAATTTGTATTTCGCTCTGAAACATAAAAAAGAAGAACTCGATAAGTTTTTAACACATAAAGTAAAAAGCAAACAAGAATTTTCAAGGCAATAAGAGCTCGAGACAATTCAACATAGGCCAATTAAATGGAAAATTTTTGAGATTCCAAGGGTCAGCGCAGGTTCAAAGACCTATTTGTCTCTGCGGCTTCCCCACAGACCTGCATATAATTGCAAAGGAATAAAAATTTTAAGTTCAAAGACACCCCACAAAAGTTACGAGCAAATTATTCACAAATTGACTTCAGTTTCAAATTCATCCTAGGTAAAACTAAATTTAAAAAAAGCTATTATTTCAACTGAATGTTAGGAACAACATTAAAACTTGAAACTTTGTGCTAATTTGTAGATATTTGTTGAATAGGCTGAGAAACAATAATTGTTGTTTGTTTGAGGTTTCAATCAGTTCTTTACTTTCATTAGAAACACTCTTCTCTGTTGTTTAATAACAGTAGTATGCGTCATGGGCGTAGGAAGGGGGGCAGCTGCACCCCCCTAGACCTTCAAATTTACATTAGATATGGCTGAAAAAGCAGATGGTTGGAAAAGCAGTTGATAAAAAGCCCCCCATCACACTATCGACTGCCCCCCCCCCCCAAACAATATGCTGCCTACGCCCATGGTAAGCGTTGTAAGAGTAACAAGATAAACATAGTTGTACCAGGAGTTCTCAATCAAGCATTAATCGTGTTAGTAGTAGTAGTAGTAGTAGTAGTAGTAGTAATATTAGTAAGGGCAGCAATACGAGGGCAACAGTAGGGCTAACCCAAGCTATTTCTAATTATTAATTAAAAAAACTTTCAGAAAAAGATGTTTTTCAAAGAACAGTAGAGGCCATATTAAACTTAAGATCAGAAAAAATAAAAACCTACAATAACTCAAGCACAAAACGACCGGAAATTACTATTAAAGAATAAATGAAACCCAAAACGAACAGAAATTAAATAGATAATCATAGCAAAAGAACATACAGCAGGTACTAATATAAATGAATAAATACATCTTAAAACGAGTAAAACTTAAATTGAATATAAAAATCAAGTTTGAAACATACAAAAATATTTTTCTATTGAAGCATTAATGAAACCCAAGACGAACAGAAATCAAATAAACAATCATAGCAAACAAACATAAATAAGTACTAACATAAATGAATCTTACAAGTGTAAATTAAATTGAATATGCAAATCAAGCTTGAAATATGGGTGCCTATAAAGAGGCGCCAGTCCCAACCCCCGGGCTGAATGAAGGTGTCATATATTTGTATTAATTTAATAGAAATTCTACAAAATAGGTTTTCAAAGAAAAGTAAAGAGCTCTATTAAGTCAAAAATTGGCAGAAATAAAGGCAAATAATCTTCCAAGCGTAAAACTACCACAAATAACTATCAACAAGTAAATGAAACCCAAAACGAACAGAAATTATAATAAAAAGCCGATTCAACCTCAAAACGAGCAAAAATTAACATTATTAGGGCCGACAACCCCCACATATTCTCAAGACCAGAACATAACTTAGGCTTTACTGAAAAAAAATGACCGTGGATGGTCAGTTTAATATACCTATAGGCTACTGATATTTATTCCTTAACATAAAAAATAGGTAAAAAAAAGTGAGTAAAAAGTTTTTTACTTATTTAAGTACAAAAGTGAAAACATTTAAACAAATGGTTTTTAGTAAAGCGCAAATTATGTTCTGGTATTGAGAAGGCATAGGGGTTATGAGTAGTATCTATATAGGGAATATGAAACTTACAGTAATTAGGTCCACAAATGCCATCAAAATTAAATTATATTTTTCCATGTTCTCATTTTTTAGAATCTTTAAAACAACAAGCATTAACTAATCTGGATCCACATAATACACTGAATACTCTGGAGCCACAGTCTTTAAAAAGTAAGTCAAAAATGAGCCAGACAACGTTTGCCCCAAAATTCAACTTAACTTTTACCTTCCTTACTTACGCTTTTTTTCACCGTGCTCTATTTTCACGCAAAAACAACAATGTTTGCAAAATGTACGAAATTCCTTCCAATTTTTGGGTTGCAAGTTTATGCATCATAAAGATTCAACGGCTATGAAACGTTTTTATTGGCCTTTAGAACTTGATTAAATAAAAAAAAACAAGTTTTTTAACTGAAAGTAAGGAGCGACATTAAAACGAACAGAAATTATTCCGTATATGAAAGGGACTGTCTCCTCCTCAACGCCATCGCTCTTTACGCAAAATTTTTTTTTTATAATTTTAGAAATTAGAGTTGTGTGACAGAGTCAAACTTTAGTGTAAAGAGCGAGGCGTTGAGGAGGGGACAACCCCTTTCATATATGGAATAATTTCTGTTCGTTTTAATGTCGCTCCTTACTTTCAGTTAAAAAAAACTTTTTTTTTAATTTAATTTCTGAACGTTTTTGAATTATTGCAGCTTTGATTTTGGCTCACCTTGCATGAATAATTATAATGAAATTTGCATATTAATTTTATTGTTTTGGCTAAATGGCTTTCTCAAAATTGAGTTATGACGTAACTTACGAATTAACTTACGTAACGAACTTCTATATTTATATGTTTTTATCACGTGTATTAAGGAGTTTACCCCTAGTCAATACCTCGCTCTTTGCGCTAAAGTTCGAATTTTGTTCGAATCACAAACTCTTGAATCACAAAGGCCGGTTAATTAGAATAGATACCTCTTTTGAAAGTCCTAAAAAAAAATTTAGCGTAAAGGGTGAGGTATTGACTAGAGGGCGAACGCCTTCATATACTTAATATTTTTTGGTTTAGGCTACGTCTAGGGGGTCTTCTTCTTCCTTTTTTCTGTGATTTTAAGTATTTCGCAATTTAGGTATATAAGTTTTAAAAGCGAGGCATATAAAATTGAAAAAGATCTGTAATTGTCAACTTTTGGTGTTTGGTACTGTGGAATTGAATGGGCCAGTGCCCCCATTAATATTCTGAATAAGTAAGAATTGAAGTAGCTAATTAAATTGTGCCATTTTTTCAACTTTTGGGGGTTTGGTACTGTGGAATTGAAGGGGCAGTGTCCTCTCGTAAGCTAAAGGAGGAATCTAGCGACCTAGCTGTGATTTTTGACGTGAGTGCAAATAGATATTCTGAAAATATTTCAATAATTTATTACATCGATTCCTTCTGTGCTTGAGGTGAATAATGCTCTTTCGCGATTGACTTGTAAAAATATACGACGGGATGTAACCGGATTAGCATGTCTCTTTGGGATAATGAGATGCGGGTCCCTTCTGGGTGTGAAAAATTTTTGTCTAAAACCCCGTCAGGTTCTTTTATGCATGAGATATCTAAAACTGTAATTTAAGGAAAATTGTTATTTGTCATTCACGGAGATAGATATTCTGAGACTTTAATAATAATAATAATAGTATATTAAATATACCCCCATTTATATTTTTATGTTATAGCATTCAGCAATTCTTCCTTTAACTCTTAATAATAATACCTTGAAATACCGTTCTTTTCTATTTATATATATATATATATATATATATATATATATATATATATATATATATATATATATATATTTTAAGATGATTGAAATTTAGGCCTATACGCCTATAAGCTACCTGCTTCTGAATAAGCAATATATGAGGTAAATAGTCAAAATTAATGTAAACTCAACGAATAGGGTATTGCTTACTCGAGGAATAATAATAATAATAATTTCAAATCAGCCACTTATATTCGCCTTGCTCCCCATTCCGAAGGAAAGGAGGATGATTCTAGTGACCTAGCGGTGATTTTTGACGTGAGTGCAAATAGATATTTTGAAAATATTATAATAATTTATTAAATCGGTTCCTTCTATGCTTGAGGTGAATAAGGCTCTTTCGCGATTGACTTGTAAAAATATACGACGCGATATAACCGGATTAGCATGTCTCTTTGCTATAATGAGATGCGGGTCCCTTCTGGATGTGACAAATTTATGTCTAAGACCCCGTCAGCTTCTTGTATGCAAGATATATCTAACATTGTAATTTAAGGAAAATTGTTATTTGTAATTCACGGAGATAGATATTCTGAGACTTTAATAATAATAATAGTTTATTAAATATACCCCCATTTATATCTTAATGTTACAGCATTCAGCAATTCTTCCTTTAACTCTTAGTAATAATACCTTGAAGTACCGTTCTTTATATATATATATATATATATATATATATATATATATATATATATATATATATATATATATATATATATATATATATATATATATATATATTTTAAGATGATTTAAATTTAGGCCTATACGCCTATAAGACACCTACTTCTGAATAAACAATATATGAGGTAAATAGTGAAAATAGTAGGGGGGGGGGCACTTTAATTGTTGATATGGAAGAAGAAAAAAGTTCTTTTTCTTACAATGATTTATTTAGTCCAGGTTTACTGCTACCACCACCACCACCACTCCCATCAAATCCATCGCCAAGCGACGTAGGAAAATTCGGATTGTTGAGAAGAGGGAGAAACTTACACCACCAGCATCCAATGTATGGGATGCATGTCCATTAACCAAGGCTGAAGAGCAATGTTTCATAGAACATACTGCCTCGGTTGAACGATGGACGGGTTTTGTTGAGACTTACAATCAAGAGGGGCAGGCACTAGAGTTGGACCCCTATTTTGCTTTTTCATTCTGAACATTATATATTTTCGAATAAAACCATTAGTTTTATACATAATTCTCTTGTTCTAACTTAACCTGTAAGAATAAGGCTTCATTTTCCCGACTAAACAAAATATATTTTTAACATGATGCATGAAAAAAAGAAAAAAAACCTCTTCATTTGACATGACTTTTCTGTTGTCATTATGAAAGACATATGCCAATGTAACATTGTTTCTTTTAATTGTTCAGATGTTGGGACAATAACTATGAAAAATTGACATAGTTTATTAACTTTATAAAATAGTGGTTATTTCACATAAAAAATAAGCCCTTTTTTTCTATAGATCAATGAAATAGCAGAGCCATCTTCATTGGGTCATGAAACATCCATTTTTAGTGGACCTGAACCTATCATCGCACCACCAATGGAGTTTAGAGACGAACCTACATTAGTTCTAGACAATATGGAATCGCATAGGGGTTTTCTTAATGATTGTTTTGGGGACATGGCCAGCCTAGACGATTTAACTTGTGACATTGACATGATGGAATACCCGGAATGGACAGATAGATTAATGCGTGAGCATTTAGGGGATGCTAGTAGTGCATCTGAACCGGGTCCTCATATAGAAATTCCATCACAGGACAATAAAGGCTGGCTTGATCAGCTATCCCCGTCCACCCTGGAAGACATGCTAACTAGCCTAGGGGACTTCATGCCATCTCCATCCAATGTATTTGAACAGACTAGGGAAGTTGCTATTGACAGTTCTATGTCACCCCCCACCCTTCCGCTTAATGTTACACCTAGTAGTAGTAGTAGTAGTTACGATATAGCAACAACACAAGTATCCCCTCTTCCAGATTTTTTTCTTTCCAACTCTGCCTTGCACCACACAAAGGTCTACAGTGCCAAATTCGGTGACCCATTTAACTCTCTAGTGTCGGGGGACATAATAACAGATCCCTCGGCCATTATACATTTATATACTAATAAAATTCGAGCCGTTCTTGAACAACAGTGGAGGGGGGGAGGGCGGGGGGTCAGTTTAAAAGCATCAATAGCACTAAAAATATTTTTTTAAATGAAAATGCGGGCGAGGTGTATTCGAAATACTTGCACACAGAGATGTTGGCAATTCGCCCGCATTAAATAAATTATGAGGAGTTTTTTCTAAATTGGGCTAATAGCATTCAAAGTAAGTGGGAAAATTATAACGAGGAGGGTAGTGGGTCGGTGGTTTTATTTATTGAAAGTTTAAATGTTAATATATGTAGATTTAAAAAGGATTTTATTGTAAGAGGTGGTGGGGCTGGGGAAAGGGCTATAGTTTTAAAATATCATTCAGATTTAGAGGGATGTTAGTGGATGTAACGAATCTGTTTCGATACGTGTGTGTGTGTGTGTGTGTGTGTGTGTGTGTGTGTGTGTGTGTGTGTGTGTGTGTGTGTGTGTGTGTGTGTGTGTGTGTGTGTGTGTGTGTGTGTGTGTGTGTGTGTGTGTGTGTGTGTGTGTGTGTGTGTGTGTGTGTGTGTGTGCAAGGCAGATCAATTTCCACTATTTAATGCCCCGACCCCGGCCCACCGCAGCGGGCCCCGCTTTCCGGCCCCGCGGCGCTTCCTGCGGTGCTCCCTGGGCCCGCCGCAGCGGACGCCGCGGCCGCCGCATCGCCCTCCCCCGGGAGGACCCCATTTAAAAAGCTGTAAATAAAAGTGATGTTATTATAAGTGCCTATTCATTAAATGTTGTATTTTTTCTATAAATAAAAAAATGTATTTATTTAAGTGTTTTTTCTAGTGCCTATGTAAATGTTGTATTTTTTTATTATAAGTAAATGAAAAAGTGTATTTTTTCATGTTTAATGTGCTTTCAATGTAGTATTTTTTAAGTGTTGTTACTTTTATATGTATAATAAAAGAAAATATGATTCTTTATTAGTCTTCTTCTCATTATTATTATTCTTGAACGGAGTAGTAATAGGGAAATTATTTAGTCATTAGACAGCCATAGTCTACAGTTAGTTGTCCAGGTGAACTATTGAAGGGAACATGTATCAATTTAAAACACCATTCAGATCGTTTCTGTCTGGGCCGTCAATGTCAGGTAAAACAATACTCTTAACTAAAATAATTAAAAATTGCGATAAAATGTTTGTAGAAAAGGCGAAAAAAATCTAATACTGTTACAGTATTTGGCAGGACTCTTACGATTAAATAAAAGCAATTGCCACAATGAGGTTGGTGCAGATACAATTCATACAGGGACTTGACGTTTTCAGTATTATTGAACCGAACTCTGGGCTGATTATTGACGATCTGGATGAATCTATTGAACAATGGTCCCATGAAATGCTACAACTGTTCACTGTTTGCTCTCATCATGAACAGATTTCCATCAATCTGGTTCTACACAATCTCTTTCATCAGAGCAAATGTATGCGAACACTTGCATTGGACTGCACCTACTATATCATCTACAGAGTTGTTCGTAATTCTAGCTCGCTAATAACTCTCAATAAACAGATATACCCTGGCGTCCCTAAATTTCTGCTCTCAGAATACAATCAGGCAACTAATGAACCCTACGGCTATATCCTATTACATCTTAATTAAAATACACCCGAGGATTTGTGTGCAGTCACAGATATTTTTGACAATGAAATTACAGTATATCTCCCCGTGAACACTAAAAAGACTTATTAGTCCCTATCATGACAATGAAGAAACCGCATGAAAATAGTCATCTGTTTTCAGTTCTAAGCACTTCAAACCCCTCGCTTAGGAAAGCCATACTTAAATTTAGTATTGACAATGATTTCATTAACCTAATATCTGATATTTATTTAAACTTGATTGAGGTCGATGCTAAACTATCAGAATTAGTTAATCAGCGGGATAAGCTTCATCATTCCGTTGAACTTACATTGACCTCTAAGAGCAAAGGAAAGAATTTAAAAAAAACGACTTCTTCAGGCGGGCGGTAGCTTTTTCACACTTTTACTGCCAATACTTACAGGACTTGTAAACAGTTTTCTCTAGGAAATGAAAAAACCCTATAAATTGACTCCAATAGAACTCACCCTCTCACCCGTGGAACACTTTGAGAACAATCTGAGTAAATTCCTTGACAATGAGAATATTGAGGATGATCAAAAACTGCTTTTATTTCAAGATGCACTTTGCCGAGTGGATAAATATAAGCCCTATCGGGCGAAGACCACTGGTATTGATCACAAAAGAGAATCATCTCCTCAGGATTCTGCTGCTGGAACACAATTAAAGGAGGAGGAATTGGATTCAATTATACTGAAAATTGAAAATCTAATGCCCCAATCATATCGTGAACAATTAAAACGACTCCTAACCTATCTCATGGAAAGTGGTTAAGATCAGATTCATTGAGAGCAATGGGAAAGGGATTATAAGTCAGGGTAAGAGCTATAATCTACTTGATTTAATCTATGATATGGTTACAAATCGTAAAGGACTATTATCATTTGACGCTCATCTATACAACTTTCTAAATACATTAAACTTCCCCAAAAGTCTTATTACCAATAGACAAATTCTAAAAAAAATTAAATGAACATGCTTCATCATCATCAACAACACCATTAAAATATGAACATGAAGAAGTAGAAGAAGAAGATTTTAAATCAATCTTGGAAAATACTAGCACACCTAGTGGAAACTGGACAATTGTGGGGAGGAAAAAGCGAAAACGTAGCATGTCACCATCACCAACCACAAATAGTATATATAAGGGTAGCGGACGTTATACAACGTGTTAACGTTCAAAATGGTTGAAGTTCTGAAAGGTGTTTATGAAAATATTGTTGAGGCGGGGAGTTTAAGTTCACCCACCACTCTTTCCAAAGTCACTGGTGTTCACACTAAAAGTGTACAAGACTATATACAAAATGAATCAAGTTACACTCTGCATAGAAATCATAGACTTCGTGCTAATCAATATCGAAAAACTAAAGCCTTTTTCCCATTGCATATAATGCAAGCAGATCTCCTGACTCTAGATGAGATTCAACAACGTCACAATACACCGTACAAGTACATTCTACTTGCAATCAGTGTTTATAGTCGTTATGCATATGCAATTCCATTGCGGTCAAAGAGAGGCATTGAAGTTGCTCAGGCCATTGAAAGTTTTCTCGAACAGGTTTTATATAAAAAAATTCAAACGGATCGCGGTAGTGAATTTGTTAATCCCCATGTTGCAAAAGTAATAGAGAAATATAGTACACTGCTCTATCATAGTCATAGTCCTATAAAGGCTGCATTGGTCGAACGATTGATAAGAACTATTCGACTTTTAATTTAAAGATATTGTACATTGAAAAATACACCGGCTTTTATTCAGGATTTAGATAAAGTCATGTTGATTTATAATCAACGACCTCATCGATCATTGTCCAATTCAACCCCAACGGAAGTTCGTCATTCTGATCATGATACAATTGACACCTTTCTTAAACAATATTCCAATGAAACGATTGTCAAGAAGAAGAAAAATAAATTCAATGTTGGTGATACTGTTCGAATTAATAGAACAACTAATGTTTTTGAAAAGGGGAATTACTTGTGGTCCACAGAACTTTTTACAGTGTCAAAAATTCTAGAAACTAAACCCATAACTTATTGCCAGCACGATACCAAAGATGAAGAGATTCTCTGCGGCTTTTATGACTATGAACTACAAAAAGTTAAAAGTAATGGTTAAATCTATCAAATTGAAAAGATATTAAAGACACATATTCGCACGGACAAGAAACAGTTACCTGTTCGGTGGCTAGGATAAAACTCTGATTTTGATTCTTGGATCGCTGTTGAAGATTTGGACAATTCCCACTGGTTTATATGTAACTTTTATGTCCAATATTTCTGATCCTCTCTACAACGACTTGAATACGACAAGGGATTTTTGGATGAAACTCTCCCCCGCCATCAAATTTGACGGTGCGTATAAAGTGGCTCTTGTCGACTGTATTCTCAAAAATGCCTATGACATCCTGAGAAAGGATCATGTGTATGATATAAAAGTTATACCATTCGATTGGACACTCTTAGTCGACTATGAATGGGTTGAAGCACTTAAATCGAGCGAATATCCACATGCCAAATTGAAATATATTGAATACGATAATATGACAGATTTGTGTCGTACAATCAATAGAAAAATCTCATATCGTAGGAATGGTCCATTCCATTTTAATTATTCATTGGAACACGATAGGATTTACATTACCTCACCTGTTGACACTGAAATAATTATTCTCAATGATAATCTGAGATATGTTCTTGGGTTTAAACAGAATATGATCAATGGGAAAAATGCTGGCACCATTTACGGGATGGATCAGTTTATTTTTACTGATTATCCACCTGGTTTTGCCTCGGACTCTTGCCTATTTCTCTATGCATCCTTTGTGGAAACATCAAGAGTCGGTAATTCAAATGCCCCCTCCTACGTGTTCTTGAACGAAAAACAACTCATGAACATGTTCATCACTATAATATAAAGCATCTTCAGTATGTTCCTGTAAACACTTCGTATTTGGAACTCAGTCAGTTAACACTAAGAAGTGAATTGGGTGATCCTCTAGTAATAACAAAAGGTTTAGCAGTGATTACATGTCATTTTCGACCCATTGTCGGCGACAGCACAATCACCTTAAATGAACAATAGAAGAATTCCATTTGTCTGTCCCGATATCGATTGCTATGTTGGTGCTCTGAGTCCACGTCAAATAGGCAATGGATCGGAATACTACAAGGGGCATACTACAATGCCCGGCTATGGTCTTGTTAGCTGGTTTGCTAGGCTATTTCGTTCTGCACTACCCCTTGCCAGAAATATCTTGTACCTGCTGCATCAAATTTTGCTGGCTCAACACTACAGGACTGGGGGTCGGGCAAGAATTTCAAGGAGAGTTTTAAGGAAAATACTAGATCTTCAGCAAGAGCCGTAAGCGAGCAATTAAAATCTCGGCAAAATGGGGAGGGATTGAAAAGGATGCGTGCGCGTCATTCACTCATCAGTGTCCATCCAAGCGGGAAGTGAAGGACATCAACAAGGACTTTGAGGAATAAAATAAGGAAGACCAATAAGCAGAAGAAGAAGAAAAAGAAAAAGATTGTTAGATCAAAGAAGGATTTCTTCTCTTAAGATGACTTATCTCCCCCACAAGGAAGCATATCTATCAATTAGTTTCTCATTGAATCTCTTCAATGCTGAAAATGTTAATGTCAGTTTCAAATATTGCTACTATGAACACTTTCACCCCCAACAACCCCTCTCGGAAAATATACACTTTCAAATATTTTCCAATGAAGACTATTTCATTGATTTGTCATCAACATTTATTGATTTAAATGTTGTGGTGAAGAAAAAGTCAGATAATACAACTCCAACTGTTGGCGATGGTCTCTCCTACGAGAACTATATTCTACACAACCTATTTAAACAAATTAATGTATTTATTAATGGAACATTGGTGAGCACTAGCAATAATTTATCCAACTATGCAAGCTACATACAATTTATGATGATGACACCAAAGGTATACAAGGAGTTGAGAGGACAATCATTGGGCTATGAATATCGATCAGGTGTTGATACTGACGGCGAGTTGACTACTGCAGTGACCCAGGAGTATCATCTGGTTGGAAAATTAAATTATGAGATATTCGATATATCCCAATGGTTACCGCCCAATGTCAAGATTGATATAAAGTTACAGATGGCCCCATCGAATTTCATTTCGAGAAAAACACTTCCTGCAGCACCCGATGCAAATGTCATTATCACATCGGCAATTCTCCACGTCCGAAAACAACAGGTTATGAGCTCTGCTGTTGCATTGGCATTGGAAAAGCTAAGAGCCAATGGTAATAACATTAAACTTCTTGTCCCCCATACCATCACCAATCAACGTCACATTGCCACTGGCTCTCGTAGTTATACCGATACATCATTTATCAATGGAGAAATCCCATCAAAACTCGCCTTGGTCTTTGTGAAGAGTGGCAGTGCCGTTGGATCCTGGACTGTATCCCCCATGATTTTAATTTATTTGGTCTATCTAGCCTTGTATGCAAAGTGAATGGTATTCCACTGTACACTCTATCATTTGACAAAAAATCCTATAGAAGTCTATATGAGTTGACCATGAAATCTGTAGATCATGAATCTCAACTATTTGAAAATGGAACAACCGGCTCAAGGTTTTCAAAAAATCATGGGGTAATTGTTTTGGACTTGTCATGGACTCAGGATATAAGCATAGTACGAACAGGAACTGTAAGTTTAGAGTGTACATCTGCAGATGCATTGACTGAGATTATCACGCCAAGATCACTGAGTCAATTTTAAGCCTATTGGTAAATCACAACCGACGGCAGTGTTCTACTAGACCTAGCACCATGAACACAAACCAAATAATCAATGTATTTGGTATGGATCCATACATGTCCCAGTACAAGTCCTATTGCATACCTTTGGACTTCATTGAAAAAATTACAAGTGTTAACAATACCCAAATCATTGTTAATAGCAGTCCATTGACTTTGAAGACTGGCCATTGGCTATGCATCTTCCAAACAGCGAAAAATATTGAATTTTTTGGTCCTCTTGGTCTATCATATAAATTCTACACTCCATACATCAGCAACTTTATTGAAAGCAGTGGAAAAACCATTTTTCAAAATCAACGAAGAGTACAGGATTTAATAACTAAGACATTCGGCTTTCATGCACTATTCTTTTTCATGTTCAGATGTCGTGGCTATACCTACAAGCAGTTTCTCGACATCTACGTTTACTTACCTCGATTGAACGACTTTCTAGAGGAAAATATACTTACAAGCATATTTAATATTGATTTTAGTGCCCTACGAATAAAATGCTCTAAAAATGTATGTGAAATTGTTTATTAATAAATGATGAAAATGTATATACATGATAAAACGACTTTTCTACTCTTTAGATTTCATCTTCTACTAGGTATAGGTATTTGTCGATACCAACTAGTGCAGGTAAATTATCCGAATTCACAGTATACTGATCCTGATGTACTGCAATGTCAGGGTCACATTTTCTACAGTAGAGTGTAACTTCACTCTTGTCATATCTCTTTGTATAGTCAATGATACTATTCTAATTCATTCTATAGAATTCACATGTTTCAATTTGCTTATTTGAAGCAATTTCACAAACAGTGTCCTCAAGTGTTGAATCACACTCCGTCATAGCCAAATAAAAATCAGTGGGCTTATAATCATAAGATCCATTGTCTTCACAACGATGACGTAGAAACCATATTCTTTTGTTATTCCAACAGTTGAATCGCTGACCCGCCTCCTCCTCCCAGAACAATCTAAAACCATGACGATACCAATCTCGTAGCAATAAACCAAAATCACGCTTAGGATTCTTTCCAATCATACCGGGGTATATATTCTCCCACTGATTACATTTATCATAGTGACAATTGGAGTATAGGTGGCCTCTAGGATTAGAGTCATATACCTCTTCAAGACACGAATTACAACCTTTAATTTGTTTAGCATATCCTCTATGCAATTTACACGGGTTGCATAATCTACACTTTTCATCATACTCATCAATTATTGTGCAATTCTCAAATGATGACCAGCTGCCCAGTGTGTACATACATAGCGGACATGTATGGAACATTTTTTCATGTGTTGACACTCTCACCGCCACAATGAAACTGAGCTACCAACAACAAAAAATTGTCTGGGATAGAGAGAGGAGTAAATCATCCTTGAATAACATCTTTCTCATGAGAAAAAAAGTCCTAAATTTCTAAACTAGTGTTTAAAAGCATATCCACAATATCATTTTCCTGTGCTGTGATCAATATATCAATAAATTGTGTAAATGCATTTGGACCACGACGTAGAAGCTTCATACAATTGTCTAATGATGGAGAATCATTTTCATTATATCGACAAGCATTCCCCGAGAAAATATCTTCCTTTGAATAGACAGCTCTAGAAAATCGTCATCTAGAACCAAATGTTTTTCCATAAGCCCTAGATTCCCCATGATTCGCTCTTTCTCAAATCTATCCGTTTCCTAATGGAGTTCTAACACTCTCACAACCAACTTCAGACTAACCACAAATTTTTCTACTCTAAAAAAAATATACGCTAGTCTACTATAGAAAGAAAAATACCTTTGATTTGGAAACAATTTTATTGAGCATAATTACAACAATAATATTCACTGATTCATTTTGTTCTCATCAATATATTTCGATAGCACATCTAATGCTGCCCGAAGTCTATTTATATGCACAAAATTCCCTTCTCCAGCAAAACATAGTTGTTCCTCCAGCTTAAATTTGCTTAATGATTATCACATATCTAGCATACATATCGTCCCATTCAAGGCATAGTCTACAGCCTCCGGTTATTTCCACAGCCACATTTGGCACTCGAATATCATTGCTGCTACCGGCTCCAGCATCAATCTCCAATAATGTAAATGCACCACTCATTTTCTCTACTAATATCCTCTCAAATAAACTATTCTCTCTGAATTCAATTCTCTTACTAATATGATTTTTAATGAAAACCATTCCTCTTATTCAAATCCAATCACCAATCAAGTTATCGTGATGACCGCACCTCGGTAAGGTGTGACTGTCCTTGGTAACTTAATGTACCGATTAGACTACTTTTTTGTGCAATTCAATGTATTTTTTCATGTAAGTTTCATATTCCCTATATATCACTGTCCTTGGTAAGTCAATGCACTGGTTAGACTACTTTTTGTGAAATCCAATGCATTTTTTCATGTAAGTTTCATATTCCCTATATATCACTGTCCTTGGTAAGTCAATGCACAGGTTAGAATACTTTTTTTTTATGAAATTCAATGTAAGTTTTCCTGTAAGTTTCATATTCCCTATATAGATACTACTGTTATCAGCCCTACCAATGTTAATTTTTGCTCGTTTCGAGTTTGACTCGGCTATTTATTCTAATATCTGTTCATTTTGAGTTTCATTTATCTATTAATAGTGATTTGTGGTATTTTTACGCTTGTATGATTACTTGACTTCATTTCTGCCCATTTTTGCTTAATAGAGCTCTTTACTTTTCTTTGAAAAGGTAGTTTGTCGAAAAAGCTTTTTTAAATGAATTTTTGTTAGTTTTTTATTGACAAAGTCATTTTCATAAAAAAAATAATATTTTATATCTTTTCGTTTTTTTCTATAAGACTCCATAGTTTGGCATAATTGTGCGGGTTTGACATGCCCAATATCCCTAAAGAAATAGCTGCTGTACCGTTCTACTATTGTGAACAAAATAGTTGTCTCAAGATTTTGACTAGATGTGTTTAGGAAATAAATCGGCTTGAGAGACGGGCTGATTGCCCTCCAATATCTTTTTACTCTTAGAAACGACCCAAGGACTTTTAATTTTGAATCGAATTAGCTTCTTTAAATGTTTCAATGATATTTCTAGCTATAATAGAGTGGTGCTGTCCATGATATTATATGCCTATTTGAAAACCTACATCTATACAGTTTTTTTCTTTTAATTGGAACCTAAACACTTCCTAGAAGTTTCACCTTAATACTCTTAGCGTCATT
Source organism: Artemia sp. Qi Xiang Cuo (assembly GCF_049724085.1). Taxonomy (NCBI): domain Eukaryota; kingdom Metazoa; phylum Arthropoda; class Branchiopoda; order Anostraca; family Artemiidae; genus Artemia; species Artemia sp. Qi Xiang Cuo. The sequence goes on from NC_142804.1 coordinate 39,883,397, forward strand.
AGTTACAGTAACTGTAGATGTAGTAGATAATTTCGGAGTTCACACGGCCTTTCCATACGATAAAACAAACGTTCAAAATAGGGATAAAAACCTTTTTAATAGACAGTGTATAGAAATTCACAAGAATACCAGATATTTCGATCACATATACAGTGACCGTCATCAAACAGTTCGTGGTAACGAACTGTAAGTAAGGAGCGACCCGGCTCAATGGTTTTGATACCTATAGATACATCAAAAGAATCAGATTTTAATCTTATTTCAAATATATAAGTTTCATCATGTTTAATATTACCCATCAAACGTTACGCGCCTGAGAATATTTGGCTGATTTTCGAAAAAAGGGAGAAAACCCTCTAAAAGTTATAGAACCTTAATTAAAATCACACCATCATATTCAGCGTATCAGAGAACCCTACTGTAGAGGTTTCAAGCTCCTGTCTACAAAAATGTGGAATTTTCCATTTTTTGCCAGAAGAAAGATCACGGATTCGTGTTTATTTGTTTTTTGTTTTTTCAGGGGTGATTGCATTGACCCAGTGGTCCTAGAATATCGTGGGAGGGCTCATTGGAACGGAAATTAAAAGTTCTAGTGCCCTTTTTAAGTGACCAAATAAATGGAGGGCAACTAGGACCCCTCCCATGCTCATTTTTCCCCAAAGTCACCGGATCAAAGTTTTGAGATACCCATTTTGTTCAGCATGGTCGAAAATATTGTAAATATGTCTTTTACGATGACTTAATCCCTCGAAGCCCCCGGGGGAAGGGCTGAAAGTTATGAACTTTACCCAATGTTAACATATAGTATTGGTTTTTGGGAAGCATACAGACGTCTACAGGGGGAATTTTTTCTGGTAGTGGGGGTGGGTCGTGGGTTATATGGGAGGATCTTTTCATGAAGGAAGTTTTCATGGGGGAGGGGACATTGCTATTAAGGGGGCGCCTGATTTCCCTTCATTATTTAAAAAAAAATCAGAAATTAAATAGACAGAAACAAATTTTTCAACTCAAGTAAGGAGCAACATCAAAACTCAAAATGAACAGAAAATATTAGCTATATGATTTTTTTCACCCCCTAACCAGGACCTCGCTCTTTAAGCCAAAGATTTTTTAGTACTTTCATAAGAGCTATTTATTCTAATTAACGGACTTTGTGATTAAGGGGTCATTTTTAAAGAATTGGAACAAAATTCGAACTTTAGCTTAAAGAGCAAGGTATTGACTAGGAGGCAAACCCCCTAATGTACGTATTAAAATATACGAATATAGAAGTTCGTTACGTAAGTTAATTCGTAAGTTACGTATATTTATTACTAATAAAAACGTTCGTAAACAAAATTCAACAACTTTCGAGAAAGCCATTTAACCAAATAAAATTAAAATTAATATTCAAATTTCGTTTTAATTATTCACGTACGATGAGCCAAAGTAAAAACCTGAATTCAATCAAAAACTTTCAAAATTAAATAAAAAAAACATTTTTTTTAACTAAGTAAGGGGCGATATCACAAATTAGAACAAACAGTAATTTTTCTATATATGAAAGGTTAACTTTAACGAAAACCACACCATCAGATTCAGCTTGTCAAAGAACGCTATTAAAGAAGTTTCAAACTCCTATCTGCAAAAATGTGGAATTTTGCATTTTTAATTAACTTTAAAACGAAATTACATAATCATATTCAGCTTATCAGAGAACCCTATTAAAGAAATTTCACGCTCCTATCTGCAAAAATGTGGAATTTCTTTAATAGGGTTCTCTGATAAGCTGAATGTGATGGTGTAAATTCGAGCAGACTTTGCATTTTTTGCTCGAAAAAAGATCACGATGCGTGTTTTTTTTTTCAGGGGGGATCGTCTCGACCCAGTGGTCATAGAATACTGTGAGAGGGCTCATTCGAAAGGAAATTAAAAGTTCTAGTGCCCTTTTTAAGTGACTAAAATACTGGAGGGCAGCTAAATCCCCTTCCATGCTAATTTTTTTGCCAAAGTCACTTGATTGAAATTTTGAGATAGCCATTTGGTTCAGCATACTCGAAAAAAAGTAAAAACTATGTCGCTAAGGATGACTTAACCCCCCACAGTCCCAAGTGGAAGGGCTGCAAGTTTCAAACTTTGCCCATTGTTTACATATAGTATAGGTAATTGCGAACTATACAGACATTTTCCGGGGGGATTTTTGCTGGTAGGGGGGCTGGGGGAGGGGTTTACATGGGAGGATCTTTCCATAGAGGAATTTTTCATGGGGAAGGGAATTTTTCATGAAGGGGGTGCCGGATTTCCCAGCATTATTTAAAAAACGATCAAAAATTCAATAAAAAAAAAAGTTTCTTCAACTGAAAGTAAGGAAGAACATTAAAAACTTTACTAACAGAAATTATTACATATGTTAGGGGTTCGCCCTGTCGTCAATACCTCGCTCTTTACGCTAAAGTTTTTCTTAGTACTTTCAAAAGAGCTATTTATTCTAATTAAACGGCCTATGTGATTTTAGCGTAAAGAGACAAGGGGGCGAACCCCCTCATATACGTATATACAACCGAACAGAAATTATTCCGCATATGAAGGGTTGCCTCCTCTTCAAGACCTTGCTGTTTATGTTATATTTCTACTGTTTGTCCCATTTTTTAAGAACGGCTACTGAAACACAAGGGCCGTATAATTAAAATAGGAAGCCTTATTAAAAGTCCTAACAGCTATAGCTTAGACCATTCAACATCAGATCGAGAGATCACTGGTTCAAACATGTCCACTGATATTAGTCAGAAAAAAGTGAACAGCTGTGACATTTTAACATAAACTAACATTTTTTTTTAACATAAATTAAATTTTTTTTAACAAAAAATAACTAAAAACAATATTTCAAATAGTTATATTTTGCTCGTATAGATTTACAACTAATGCTAAAAGATTTTTTTTGGGGGGGGGGGTTCTATATGGAAGTGTGACAGATTTATATTTTTGGAACAATATAAGAAACAAATAAGTTAGAACAATTTATTTAATTGAAGTACAATATTTGAACAATATGAGACTTTTTGTAATGATCGAGTTCGAGTCTAAATTGTGTGAATAAAAGGTTCATATTTATACTGTCTTCTCTTTTTTTCAAAATCGGCGTGGCATAACTCAGCATTCATCTTAGGTTTTCAATATTAGTGTCACTTCGCAGAGTGGGTCAACACTAAGGAAGCTAAACCTCACTGTTAAATTTTATTTTTTTTATATTTGCCTACGCGGACTATTCGTTGGATTTACAAATATAATGTATATCTCAATTGTTAGTTTATGTTATTACTTAATTAATTACCGGGTCGCAGCAATTATCGCGAATTTTAGTTACGTGGTACAATTTTTCCATGGAGAAATTTACCGGGGGGGGAGAGAATTTTCCACGGAGGGGGATTTCCCAACTTTATTTAAGAACGATCAGCAATTAAATAAAAAACAAGTTTTTTTGTACTTTCGACAGAGATATTTATTCTAATTAACGGCCTTTGTGATTAAGGAATCATTCTTAAAGAATTGGAACACGGTTTGAACTTAACGTAAAGAGCTAGGTATTGACTAGGGGGTGAACCCCATAATATATGTAATAAAAATAAACGAATATAGAAGTTCGTTACGTAAGTTAGTCTGTATTTAGCAAAAGAAAAGTAAAATTTTTATGTAAATTTTGTTTACTTATTAAATGACGGTGAGCCAAAATAAAAGCTGCAATAACTAAAAAACGATCAGAAACTAAATAAAAAAAACAAATTTTTTAAACTGAAAGTAAGGAGCGACATTAAAACTTAAAACGAACAGAAATTATTCAGTATATGAAAGGGGCTGTCCCCTCCGCAGCGCCGCGCTCATTACGATAACTTTTGACTCTGTCACACAACTTTATTTTTGAAAACATAAAAAAAATTGAGCGAACAGCGCGCGCTGCTGAGGCGAGGACAGCCCCATTCATACACTGAATACTTTCTGTTCATTTTAAGTTTTAATGTCCCTCCTTACTTTCAGTTTAAAAAACTTTTATTTTTCTTATTTAATCAGTAGTAAAAGGGTCACTGTATATGTGATATTTTTGGTATTTTTGTGGTATTTTTGTGAATATCTATACACTGTCTATTATAAAAGATTTTATCCCTATTTTGAAGTTTTATTTTGTAGTTGGATTACTAAAAGTATACACATAGTGCCTTCTGGCTAGATCAAAATCCCCCACAACTTACTCTTAAAGATGTAACATAATAATATAAGTTGATAATCAAATAACTTAATAATCAAATGACCAGTGTTTCTATAAAAAAAAACTTATATGCCCCCAGGGCGTAACTTACAATCCTTGACCTAAGGGCTATATGGAGGGGGGATTTATCCTTAAAGACATAATTTCTGGACATTTCAACTACACTGAACAAAATGGCTATCTAAAAATTACGATTGAATGTGTTTGGGGAAATGATTGGTGTATGGGGGGAGGGCTGGATGACCTCCAATCACTTTTGAGTGTTAAAAAGGCCAGTAGAACTTCTGATTACCAATCAAATGAATCCCCTCTGAGGTTTCTACGACCACCTTTTCTAAAAAAAGAAGCTTTATATCCCCACAGGGCATAACTTACAACCCTTGCTCTAAGGGCTGTGGGGGGGGGGCTGTCATTCTCAAAGTCATAATTTCCGGACCTTTAAACTACACAGAACAAAATGGCTATCCCAAAATTTTGACTGGATGTGTTTGGAAAAAATATTGACGTGCGGGAGGGGGAGCTGGTTGCCCTCCATGAACTCTTTTGAATTTCCTATGACATTTTATTCTATAAGAAGTGCCCTGGTCTAAAAAACACATATTGTGCCCACATCGCTCTTTACTTAGGCAGCGCTAAGGCGCTGCCTTTGATTTTCTGTCTTGAGATTTCAATTATATAGCACTGGAAGTGCCGATTAGACCAGGTAATCCCCCCCCCTAAAATTCAGCCTGTGGGTGCCCATGGCTTCAAACGAACAAAAATCACTACAAACAAGAGTTTGGGTGCTGCCTCCTTCTCTCACTGTAAAAGTCTAAAACCAACTGAGGCATTGGCTCTTTACTGAAAACTATAAGTGTCTTGAACAGTCTTGGAAAGTACAAATAAAATCAAACTGAATATTTGATATAAATAATATTAATTGTTTAAGGACCAGCAGTTAAAAATTTTAGTTCGTTGTAATTCTCATTTTCATTTTCAATGCTGTAAAAACTGGAAAAGAAAATATTTGTAGTATAATTCGTTTTCAGTGAAGCGCCATCGACGCAGTAGGCTTTAGACTGTAACAGTAAGGAATGGGGGCAGTAGCCAAACTCTTGTTTGTAGTGAAACTATTTTTATCTTGAACGGTCTTGGAAATGACTGATAAAATTAAACTGACTATTCGATATGTATTAACTGCTGAAAGCTAATCAGTTCATAGTTTAGTTTTACCAAAATTTTATGTTTATCTTCAACGTTGTAATAAGTACAAGAGAAAATATAAGTAATAGAATTCGTTTTCAGTAAAGCACCAACGACGCAGTATCCAAACTCTTGTTTGTAGTGATTTTTGTTCGTTTCAAGCTTGATTTGCATATTCAATTTAGTTTCCACTTGTTTTAAGATTCACTTATATTAATGTTTGCTTGCTTTGATTGTTTATTTGATTTCTGTTCGTCTTGGGTTTCATTTATGCTTCAATAACAAAATATTTTTGCTTGTTTCTATCCTAATTTGCATATTCAATTTAAGCTTTACTCGTTTTAAGTTTTATTTATTCATTTATATTAGCACCTGTTGTATGTTCTTTTGCTATGATTGTGTATTTAATTTCTGTTCGTTTTGGGTTTCATTTTTTCTTTAGTTGTAAATTACGGTCGTTTTGAATTTGAGTTATTGTAGGTTTCTATTCATTCTAATATTAAGTTTAATATGGCTTTTTCTTTTCTTTGAAAAACTTCTTGTTAGGAAAGTTTTTTTTTTAATGAATTTCTATTCGTCTGTGATTACCAAAGTTTCAAGTTTTTCAAAATTCCCTATTTGAAAATCATTTTTTATTCCAGCATAAATCGTAGGCAGCGCAATCGCGCTGCCTAATTAAAGAACCATGTTGGCACATTGTATTATTGGTTTTTCTTTAGGCCAGGGTACATCGGATGGACGGAGTTGTCTTAGAAACTTCGAAAAGGGTTCGTTCTATTGGAAATTGAAAGAGCTTGTGCCTCTTTTTAATAGTCGAAAGTGATTGGAAGGCAAATAACACCCCTTGCACGCCCACCATTTCCCTAAACACATTCAATGAAAATTTTGAGATAGCCATTTTGTTCAGCATAGTTGATTTCCAGATATAAATATGTTTTTGAGGAGGACACTCCCCCACAACCCTCAGGGCAAGGATTGCAAGCTATGCCCTGGGGGTATATAAGATTTTATAGAAAGCGTTATCGTAGAAACTTCAAAAAGGTCTCATTCGATTGGAAATTCAAAGGACTAGTAATAGTCGAAAGTGATTGGAGGGCAATTATCCCCCTCTCATACCCACCTTTTCCCCAAACACATCCAATCAAAATTTTGAGATAACCCTTTGGTTCAACGTAGTTGAAAGTTCTGAAAATTAGGTCTTTGAGGATGACAGCCCCCTCACAGCCCTCAGGGCAAGGGTTTTAAGTTATGCCCTGGGGGTATATTAGATTTTTATAGAAAGCGTTATCGTAGAAACTTCAAAAAGGTCTCGTTTGATTGGAAATTCTAAGGGATAGTGCCCTTTTCAATAGTCGAAAGTGATTGGATGGAAACTAACCCCCCTCTCACGCCCACCTTTCCCCAAACACATCCAATCAAAATTTTGAGATAGCCATTTTGTCCAACGTAGTTGAAACTTCTGATGATTAGGTCTTTGAGGATGAGAACCCCTCCACAGCCCTCAGGGCATGGGTTACAAGTTATACCCTAGGGACATATAAGGTTTTCATAGAAAGCGCTGTCGTAGAAACTTAAAAATGGGTTCATTCGATTGGAAATTGAAATGGCTAGTGCCCTTTTTAATAGTCAAAAGTGATTGAAGGAAATTAACACCCCTTCCACGCCCACCATTTCCCCGAACACGTCCAATCAAAATTTTGACATAGCCATTTTGTTCAACGTAGTTGAAAGTTTTGGCATATATATATTTGAGCAGGAAATTCCCCCCCCCACCGTCTTCAGGGTAAGGGTTACGAGTTATGCCCTGGGGGCATATAAGGTATTTATTGAAAGCGTTGTGGTAGAAACTTGAAAAAGAGCTCATTCAATTGGAAATTTAAAGGGCTGGTGCTCTTTTTAATAGTCGAAAGGGATTGCAGGATAACTAGCACCCCTCTCACATCGACCTTTTCCCAAAACAAATTTAATCAGAGTTTTGAGATTGCCATTCTGTCCAACGTAGCTAAAAAGTCCGGAAATTAGGTCTTTAAGGATGGCAACCCCCACAGCCCTCAGGGCAAGGGTTGTAAGTTTTACCCTGGGGGCAAATAAGGTTCTTATAGAAGGCGTTGTCTCAGAAACTTCAAAAAAGAATCATTCGATTGGAAATTGAAATAGCTAGTGCCCTTTTTAATAGTCAAAAGCAATTGGAGGGTAACTAACCCCCCTCTCACGCTCACCATTTCCCAAACATATCCAATCAAAATTTGGAGGTAGCTCTTTTGTTTAACGTAGTTGAAAGTTCTGGAAATTATGTACTTGAGGATGACAAACTCCCGAGAGCCCCAGGGCAAGGGTTGTAAGTTATGCCCTGGGGCATATAAGTATTTTATAGAAAGTGTTGTCGTAGAACTTTTAAAAAGTGCTCATTCTATTGGAAATTGAAAGGGCTATTGCCCTTTTTAATAGTTGGAAGTAATTGGAGGGCAACTAACCCCCTCTCACGCCCACTATTTCCCCAAACACATCCAATCAAAATTTTTAGGTAGCCCTTTTGTTTAACGTAGTTGAAAGTTCTGGAAATTATGTACTTGAGGATGACAAACCCCCGAGAGCCCCAGGGCAAGGGTTGTAAGTTATGCTCTGGGGGCATATAAGGTGTTTATAGAAAGCGTTTTCGTAGAAACTCAAAAAGGGGTCATTCAATTGGAAATTAAAACGGCTAGTGCCATTTTTAATAGTCGAAAGTAATTTGAAGGCTTCACATTTTTATAGTAAAGATCGATGTGGGTACAATGTATTATTTTTTTTTTCTTTGCTAAGACCAGGACACTTCGTATCGAACGAGTGGTCATAGGAACTTCGAAAAGGGCACATTGTATTGGAAATGGAAAGGGCTAATGCCCTTTTTAATAGTCGAAAGTGATTGTAGGGCAACTAGTCCCCCTCCCACCCCCCCCCTCCCATTTGCCCATTATATTTAAAAACTAAATGTTGTCTTAGAATTAAATCAAAATGCACACTGTGTTAATGAAAATTCCCAATAAGGCATCTCAGTAGTATGCCAAGAACGACTGAGAGTACGTACTATGTTCAAACTTTCGGGGCTACTTCTGCTCTCAAAATTAAACCAAATCAAAATAGCGTAATTGTATCCAAGCTATCAAAGAAGGTAAAACAGATTGTTTTGCGAATTGTATCAAGTTTCCTATTTCAGGTCAACTAGAGGAGGTATGAAACTAAATTAAACACTACTTTTTGTGTCCAAATTTTTAAAAAGGGTGTATGTTGTTAAAAATTACTGAAAATTTTTCTCCAGCATACAAATAGCAGGCCAAGCTATAAAGTCTTAAAAAATGAAAAGATTTAAAGTATTATTTTCTTTTTCCCTGAAAAGACTATGGCAATATAAAACGAACAGAAATTAATTTAAAAAATCCCACAAAATAAGTTTTTCAAAGAAAAGTAAAGAACTCCATTAAATCAAAAATGAGCAAAAATAAAATAAAATACTCTACCAAGTGTGAAACTACCACAAATCAGCATCGATAAATAAATGAAACCCAAAACAAACAGAAATTACCATAAATAACCGAGTCAAACTCAAAACGAGCAGAAATTAACATGAGTAGGGCTCAAACACCTATGCCTTCCCAAGGCCAGAACACAATTTTCACTTTACTGAAAAAATACAAATGAACGTGCATTGTGAGGTTAATATTCATATACTGTTATTTAGTAATCAAAATGTTAATATTATTTGATGCATTAAAGTTATAAAAGTAAAAACATTTATATTTTTCAGTAGAGTGCAAATTGTGTTTATACTTTGTGAAGGCATGGAGGAAGGGCCAGGGGTCAGCTCCCATGATTTTTGGAATAAAATACCTTTAATATAGTTTTTGGCGGGAGGAATATTCAGGACATGGAGGCAGGACTAGAAGTCAGCTCTCATGATTTGTCATTGATAAGTTCTTTTCGGGGGGGGGGGGAGGGGTCGATCTATGGATGGCCAGGGGTCAGCTTTTATAGGTTTTGAGATAAATTATAGTCCATATTTTTTTGTGTTGGGGGTAGGGCCATGGAGGGCCAGGGGCAAGTTCCCATAAATGTGGATATAAAATATAGTCAATATGTTTTTTTTAAGGAGGGACTTGTCAGCTCCCTTTAACTTTGGAATAGAGTATCGTTAATAAGTTTTCTTTGAGTGGGGGTGGGAGGGGGAGGGTTAGGCTTATCTAATGTTCGAAATATTTTAAAAACCCTCGTATAAAAAGCTTATATACTCCCAGGGCATAACTTACAACACTTTCCCTCCGGGCTCTTGGGGGTGGTGTCGACCCCGGAGTTTTTTTTTTTTTGATGTTTGAAATTATTTTAACATACTGGATATCTCAAATCAGATGGATTTGGGAAAAATAAAGCAGGGAAGGGGGGGGGGGCTAGCTACCCTCCAGTTCCTTCTGACCTTAAAAAGGGAACTAAAACTTTTGATTTCCAATTGAATGAACCCCCTCCGAAGTTTATACGACCACCTCTTTCATAAAAAACTTATATGCCCCCAGGTTCTGGGGGGTTGTATAAATCCCGGAATTTTTGTTATATGATCTTTTGTCTAATTTGAACACAATCACTACCTCAAAAATTCTATCATACATTTTGGAAACAGAGCTGGTGGAAGGGGGTGGGGTAGTTTCCATCCGATCAATCTTGACTCTTAATTAAATAAAAAACAGTTTTTTTCAACTGAAAGTAAGGAGCAACATTAAAACTTAAAACGAACAGAAATTATTCCGTAAATGAAAGGGGCTGTCCTCTCTTGAATGCCCCGCTCTTTGCGCTAAAGTTTAATATTACTTTAAAAAGTAGAGTTGTGGCAAAGAGTCAAACTTTAGCGTAAAGAGCAAGGCATTGAGGAGGGGACAGACCCTTTCTTATAGGGAGTAATTTTCTGTTTGTTTTAAGTTTTAATGTCGCTCCTTTCTTTCAGTTAAAAAACTTTTTTTTTATTTAATTTCTGACCATTTTTCAACTAATGCAGGTTCAAATGTGGCTCACCGTACATGAAAAATTAAAACGAAATTTGCATATTAATTTTGGCAAAACTCCTCTGTGGAAATTTAATCCCACGTAAAGTGCAAATTCCCTCCAGATATTTCAATCCTCTCTGAAAATCCCCCCTCCGTAAAATTTCTTGTGGACGACTCAGCCTAAAAAATTCTCATTTGCATACTTACATTTGAAAAAGACTAATTTCTGATCGGATTCTCAATCACTCTGGAAATGCCCCCTTCCGCTGCAATAGTTTCACAGAAATCGAAACTCGCGGAAAATAGCGCCCAAGTAGTTCCTGCGGAACATCTCCACATGCAAAATTAAGTTGGCGAAGATAATATAAGACAATTAACAAGAATTTAGAATAGTAATTCTGTGAAATCCCCCCCTCGTGTAAAATTTTTCCTGGAATTTCCACTCCCCTGGAAATTCCAGTGCCCCTATTAAGAGTTAAAAGTGATCAAAGGGAAACTAGCCCCACCCTCCCACGCCCTTTCCCCCAAATTTATCTGATAAAGATTTGAGATAGCCATTTTGTAAAAATAGTTAAAAGATCAGATTACAAAAAAATTGATACAAAAATCGGGGTAGGCGTTGTAAGTTATGCCCTGGGGGCATATATGGTTTTTTATGGAAGGAAAGATCGTATTAACTTCATAGGTGGCTGGTTAGATAGTAAATTGGAAGTTCTAGTGCCTTAAATAAGAGTCAAAAGTGATTGGAGGGCATCTAGCTCCCGCAAGGCCCTTTTTTCTCCAAATGCATCTGATCAAAATTTTTAGTTAGCTATTTGGTTCAAAATAGTTCAAAGATGAAATAAAAAAATCTCCAAGGTCGACAAACCCCCCCCCCCCCCCAGAGCCCGAGGACACGTGTTGCAAGTCATGCCCCAAGGGCATACAAGGTTTTTATGTAAGGGGTTGTCTTATTAATTTCAGAGAGGGCTCATTTGATTGGAAGTTGAAAGTTCTAGTTACCTTTTTTTTAAGAGTCATTAAAAGTGATCGGAGGGGATCTACCCCCTCCCCCCACACACACACACACCCTCTTTTCCCCAAATACATCCGATTAAGATTCTGATATTTTTGTTCGAAATTGTCAAACGTTCAAATAACAAAACTTCACGGTCAACATAACCCCCCAGAGCCCAGAGGAAAGGTTGTAACTTGCCATGGGGGCATGTAAGATTTTTATGGAAGACGTGGTCATATAAACTTCGGATGGGATTCAAATGTTTAAGAATTGAGAGTTCTAGTTCCCTTTTCAAACAGTTCGTTGTAACGAACTGTAAGCAAGGAGTGACTCGGCTCAGTACTAACCAAAACTCTTAAAGACGGAATTTTGATATCAATAGATCCACCAAAAGAGTCTGTTTATTGTGCTGATTCCAAATATATAAAATTCATCATAAAATTCATTAGTTGTACCAATCAAAATTGGAAGCTCTAAAATCGAACGCTATAACGTTGCCTCTGATTAGCCTTTAATGATTTAGAACCATTCCCTAAACGTCCCACAAACTAAAAGAAGCGGCTTTGGATGTTTATACGTATGAAGTACGAGGTTTGGCCCTAGAGGCTGATTGAAGTTCAGCCTCAGAGCTTGACTTCTTTACCTCCGATTATATAAGCAGAAAATCCTTGCATCATTCCAGTTTCAAAAGGTGTAACATATCTATACACCTTTCTACAAAAAAGTAAAAAAAAAATCTATGAAGCCACTGTTGTGGAAATGACTGTTTGCATAACTTAGCATCCTCACTCCTGTGGCTTTATACATTATGTGTGGCTGCATGCCCCCAGAGACATATTTGTGTTTTGGTGGTTCTAATTTAATTATTTATCTACAAATTTCAATCTGACGCCATGTGGGGCATACAGGGGCACTAAGTGTGGTTAAGTGTCCTCTGATCGAATACCCATTCTAAAAAGAAGAGCTAAAAAAAAATACAACAGGAAAGAACATAGACTATTATAGAGTTCGCAGAGTAAAATATTGTGAAACCATTACCCATCAATTAAAGGAGATGTGCTCAGTATCCTTTTTGCAACAGACAGCCTCTCTTCAATCGATGCCCCAGATTTCAAGGCTAGGGGCACTGCAACACCAACACCAGTGGCGGTAGCAAACATCAGAACACCAATCAATATCATCCATTGTTTTGAAGTGAGCTCTGAAACAAAGTATCAGTTAGAAAGAAAACTCCCTCAATCTTTCAGGTTTATATACAGTCCACTATAATCAAAAGTAAGCAAGAATTAACCAAATAATGATGTTCTATGTTTTTGTTATTAAATAACTTCTGAAATCAACTATTTTAAAGTGACAATTTTCTCCTTTTCTATGCATTTTCTCTGTGATTCGATCTATTTTCTGTTCAATTGTGATCTGAGGGCACCCCTCAGGGAAATCTTAGCACAGTAAACGACACAGTAATGCAATGGATACTAATTAACAACAGATAACTCTTCAGGGTTTTGTTTGCTTCGGTGAACTATTTTGAGCTGGAAAACCTCTTCCTAGCTAAGCTACCTAATATCTGCTGCCTCTCCATTGTAATAAAATATTTGTGCGCATTAATGTGTTATGAGTCGGAGGCAATAGGCTTGAGATTGCTTCAATCTTTTCAGTAATATGAAAATTGCAACGTCGAACATTAAAAAGTTAAGAAACAACAATCGTATGGACATTTTGACTGACGAAATCAGACATCTGGATTTGTTAAGAAGTCCAGGAAATGATATCCCAGAGGTATGGAACATGAAACTAGATGATATAGAATTTATTTACTCAGGCAGGAAGGATGGGGTCCATAGACAGGGGGTAGGGCTAATGATGGATATCGACACTGTTAAGTCTTTTGTAGGTTGGGAAAGTATTTATAATATAATTCTAGTTGCTCATTACGACTAAAAAGTGCAAGGTATCAGCCATCGTAGGTTGGCTGATACCAAATACTGATAACAAATAGATAGAATCTCAGATAGAAATATGGTATTTTTATTATGGATATTAATACCAGGATGGTAGAAATAGGGATTGATGTTTTCCTAGCCTATGTGTATTTGGTGTAGGAAAGGAAAAATAGCAACGGTAACAGACCGCTGCTATTTTGTAGGCATAACAATCTAGCTTTAACTAATGCAGTATTTGCTAGAGGCAACGGTATAGTGTTGCCTATGGGAAAGAGTCATAAGGCTTCAGTGTTTTGTTACTTTTTTGTATGTTTTTTTCCCCAGAGGCACTTCATATGGAAGAAGTGGCCGTATAAACTTGGGAGGGGGATTATTTGATTGGAAATTCAAAGTTCTAGTGCCTTTTTTAAGAATCAGCATTGATCGGAGGGCAACCAGCCCCCCTCCACATTCCCTCTTTCCCTAGGTGCTTCCAATTATGATTTTGAGATAGCCGTTTTGTTAAAAATAGAGTGAAGGTGAAATAAATAAGTTTCCTAGTTTAACCCCTGGGGCAAGGACTGTAAGCTATTTAAGCTGGCCATTGTTAACATAGAAGATTTTTATGGAAGGGGTGGTCGTATAAAGTCTGGAGGAGGCTCATACGATTGGATATCAAAACCTCTAGTTCCCTTTTGAAGACTCAAACGTGACGGAGGTCAATCAACCCCCCTCCAGACTTCTTCACCGTAATATATCTGATCAAAATTTTAAGAATGACATTTTGTTCGAAATATTCCCAAGGTCAAATAACTATACCTCCAGAGTTGAGCCTCCCCCCCAACCCGCGAGACAAGGGCTGCAATTTATGCCAGTTGCTCATTGTTAACATATAAGGTTGTCATGAAAGGGTTGCTCGTACAGACTTAGGAAAAGGCTCATACGATTGGAAATTCGTACTTTCAGTGTTCTTTTTAAAAGTCAAAAGTGATCGGAGGGCAGCCAGCCCCCTCCTCACGCCTTTTTTCTCAAGTGCATCAGGTGAAAATTTTGAGATACTGATTTTGTTCAAAATAGTTTAAAGGTTAAAATAATTATTCCTTTAGGGTTGAACCCCCCCCCCACCTCTGGGGCACCGGCTATAAGTTATGCAAGTTGCACGTTTTTAACATAGTATTAAGTTGAAACTTTCAGGACATGTTGAAGGGGATGTTGAAAACTGGTTGGAGAGCTGTGAACCCCCTCCCATGGCCTTTTTGGATGCCCTCATTCAAAAATATGTAATCAAAATTTTGAAAGAGATGTCTTCTTCAAGATAATCCAAAGCTGAAACAACTGTGCCTATGGGTATGACATTACCTCCCACAGCTTTGAAAAGGGATGCCGAACACAATACAACATACTGTGTGCAGGCTGGTTGTCAGAAGGACGTATCATCAGTATGTAAGGGAAAGCCGAGGATATCAAGTTGAAAATGTCATGGGATGTTGAGGTGGATGTTGAAGAGGTATTGGAGGGAAACCAAGCCCCCTTGCCCTTTTTAGACGATCTCTTCCCTTTTAATGGATCAAAATTTTGAAAAAGAAATGTTGTTCAGAACAGCCTAAGGCTCTAGTACCTCTGCCCCCGAGAATACAATGCCCCAACATCCCTCTGGTCAGGGATTGTAAATTTTGAAAATTTCCCTTCTTCACATTTAGGATTTATCTGGGGGCTGTTCGGGCGATTTGATTCGGGGATTGTTGAGGAGCATACTAAGCTAAATCTAAAGACCTATGTGAATTCTGTTTATTAAAAAGGTGTATCTGCGATATCACAAGAACAACTGAGGGTATTAAATTTAAACTTTCAGCGCATGTTGAAAAGGATGTTAAAAGTGGTCAGAGGGCAACTAGTCCCCCTCTCATTTCTTCTTTAGTTTTTCTCCCTCTGAAGATGCCTGATCAATATTTTGAAATATCTATCTTGTTCAAAATGGTCGGAAAGCTAACTAGCTATACCTCCGAAGAAGCCCCTGGGGCAAGAGTTGTAAGTCATAAAAGTTGCCATTATTTATTTACAAAGCTGGCTAGTTGGGAAAGATGAATGTTTGATCCTGAGTTTCCAAAGAGGCTAAGAATATTAAAGTAAACTTTTAGAAAATGTTAGGGGCATATCAAACAAAATCAAAGCACGGTTGTCAACAGGACACAACAGCAATACAGAAGGAACGGCTAAGGGTACTAAATTAAAACTTTAAAAGGCATGTTGAGAGGGATGTTGAAAAAAGAAGGGCATCACCCCTCCCCCTGGTTCTTTTAGATGCTCCCCTTAACACTGACAGAGATCTAAAAAAAAGTCATTTTATTCGAAATAGTTACGAAGTCTAATAGCTATGCTTTTGTAGATGCCTTGCCCTCACGGCCACCGGGGTAAGGAATGTAAATTGTCCATTTTGTCCATTTTTCACCAGCAGGATTTATCATTGGGAAAGGGGGGAATGTTTGATCCTGGGTGTGTCTAAAAAGGCTAAGGGTATTGAGGCACAATTTTGAGAAATGTTGAGAGATATGTCGAGCTAAATCAAAAGAAACTATCTGTAAACAAATTATATCACAAAAATTTTCTTTTGTGCTTACAACTCTGAAAATAAAATTAAAATTCACAGTAAAGTAGAATCTTGAATTGCTGAATTTTAATTCAATTAATATCGTTGTACAACAATCATTCAGTTTAATTTTATTAGTTCTTTCAGAGCACTGGTCAAGACACATACAGTCCTCAATAAAACGCAGTGACGCAGTAGGCTTTAGACTTTTACAATTAGGGGAGTGGGAAGGGGTAGTTATCAAACTCTTGTTTGAAGTGATTTTTGTTCGTTTTAAATTCAATTTAAATTTTGATTTAAGTTTACTCGTTTTAAGATTTATTTACTCATTTAATTTAGTACCTGTTGTATGTTTGGATACTATCATTGTTTATTTCATTTCTGTTCGTTTTGGATTTCATATATTCTTTAATAGTAATTTTTGGTCGTTTTGAGTTTGAATCTTGTAGGAATTTATTTCTGCTCGTCTCAAGTTAATATGGCTCTTCAGTTTTTTTGAAAAACTCCTTTTCCGGAAAGTTTTTTTAAATTAATTCATATAATGTTCGATAAGTTAGCACGGTACTCACATGATGATAGGACGGTAAATATTATTGATCATGTTACTGTAAATTGAAGAGCGACATGATCGATACAAGATTCAAGGGCATAAAAGGGTGCTTTTATCCATTCTAAAAGTGAGGGTCTCATCATCTAGTAGTGTCTAAAAATAATCTAAAGTTTAAATTTAGGAAGAGTAACTATCTTTCCGGAAATTATTATGTTGGTAGACTCTTGGATGAAAACTTGAGAGAAACTTTCTATGAACAGCTGAATATGAAATCAGACAGTTTCAAATTTGAGAATGTAGAATATGGATGGAATAACTTTATGAAAAAAGTTTGTGAAGTAACATATGGTGTCTTAGGGAAAAGGTTAGAAACTCAGCTAAGGATATTAGAGAATATTCTTTAAGTTTAGAAGAAAAAAAGAGGGGTTTTGCAAGAACTGTTTGAGTGGTAGATCATATGACAATAAGAGAAATGTAATGGAAGTAGAGAAAGTATTAAAATATGAATTCAGAAGGTTGAAATAGAGGCCACGGATAGAATTCTTAAAGATACAGACAGACGGCTTAATAGTGAAATATTGTACTGGCATACTAATAAACTGAGAGGAAACAGTCAGTCTGGACCTGTTGCAGTTGAAGATAGGAACGAAACTTCAATTAGTAATAAAGAAAGTATTAAAGAGAGATTGGCAGAACATTTTGAGTATTTGCTAAGCCGTGATTAAGCTACAAAACCTATATAGAAGAGAATAAAAAAGTTGGTGACAATTTGGAAGTGAAGGAAAATATATTTTGCAGGGAAAAGTTAGAGACAGTACTAAAAGGATAAAAAAATAAGACCTCAGGTGCTAATAGTGTGGTAAATGTTTTTTTGAAATATTATGACCGGGAGGCTTAAGATAAATTACTGAAGATTATGAGATATTTAAAACGGGGGAATTACCTAAGGATTCTATAGATAAACCCCTTTATAGGAAGATGATAAGATTGAATGTGGTTATTATAGAGGCATTAGCTTTGTTTCTTTGGGAAGCGATTCACTTAGTATGATGATAATTTTTAGGCTTACAGATGTCACATATAGGGGGTGTTTTGACAGACAAGCTAGTCTATGCCAACAACATAGAAAAAACAAGAGTATCCAGTGGGTCGACGTATCCAGTATCCATGAGCATCCAGGAGAGAGTATCCAGTGGGTCGACGAGTTCAGATACCATGGTGGTATGGTCTGTTAAAGCCCTTATGCCGTTTTGGCGAAGCAAAGATTTGTCTGTATTGCTTAAGAAACGTCTTTTCGATACCTTGACTATCCCCACAATCTCTCAGTATGACCCCCATCTCAATTTACCGCAACCAGCATGGTGAGGCATGGTCACTGAAGGTGTAAGACCAAAGTAGACCTGCACCGTTTGAAACTAAGTGTCCCAGCCTTACAGCCTTGATCACCTACCTTGATTGAATCTAAAACATCGAACTCCTTGAGCATCTTAAAACCTAACTAACAATCGTCACCAAGATCCAGCTCCAGCAGCTTCAATTGCTCGGCCGCATCCAATGGATGAGTCAATCCCTTAACCCAAAAATCATCTTCAAAGGCAAAATTCCCTGTTCTCGCCCTTCTGGTCACCCCTCCTCCCTAAGAGGTAGAAGAAAAACTTCAAGCCCCACTCCCTTTCGTACCTTCTTCGTCTTGCAGAAGACCGCAAGGCATACAGAAGGCACATCCACGTGATTATGAAGAAAGAGGACCCAAGACGCCCTTCAAGGACGGAGGGGACTCGAGTCAAAATAAGTCAAGTTTACTAATATATCGTATTCAAAATACGATGGTGACCTGCTATTGGTTAGTCGAACGGAATTGGCACTTGTGAATCCTACAACATGTTACTAAGTTTTTTCTTAATTTAGGACTCAGTCTTGACACTGAAAAATGGTAGTACCTCGTTATCAAACAGTTCGTGCAAACGAACTGTAAGTAAGGAGCGACTCGGCTCAATAGTAACAGAAACTCTAAAAAAAAACGAAATTTTGATATCAATAGATACTTTAAAAGAGCCAGCTTATTATGCTGATTCCATATATATAAGACTCATAAAGTTTAGTGTTACCCATCAAAAGTCACGAGCCTTAGGATATTTGCCTGATTTTTGAAAATTTGCCTTAGGCAACGCAGTAACGCTGCCTAAGTAAAGAGCGATATGGGCACGATGTATTATTTATTTATTTATTTCAGACCAGGGCACTTCGTATCAAAGGAGTTGTCGTAGGAACTTCGAAAAGGGCTCTTTCGATTGGACATTGGAAGGTCTAGTGCCCTTTTTAATAATCAAAAGTGATTGGAGGGCTGCCAACCCCTCCCACGTCCACCATCTACAAATTTAAAAACACATCCAATTCAAATTGTGAGGTACATATTTTGTTTAGCGTAATTAAAAAATTGCGTAGTTTGGAAATTATATCTTTGAGGATGACAACCACCCCACCCCTCACATCCCTCAGGGCAAGGATTATAAGCTATGACCTGGGGGCATATAAGGTTTTTATAGAAAGGGTGTTCGTATAAACTTTGGAGGGGTCTCACTGGATTTATATCAGAAGTTCTATAGCCCTTTTTAAGATTGAATTGATCGGAGGGCGGATAATCCCCTCCCCACTACACCTCTTATTTTTCCAAAATCAATCTGATAGAAATTTTGAGATATCCATTTGTTGTCTTCGTTTTGAAGACTCACTCGATTGGAAATTGAAAGGGCTAGTGCCCTTTTTAATAGTCGAAAGTGATTGGAGGGCAACAAGCCCCCCTTCACGATCATCCATTTACAAAACATATCAAATCAAAATTTTGAGATAGCCATTTTGTTCTGCGTAGTTTAAAGGTCTGGAAATTATGTCTTTGAGTATGACATTCCCCCAGACCTCTCAGTGCAAGGGTTGTAAGTTATGCCCAGGGGTATATACGGTTTTTATGGAAGGGGTGGTCGTATAAACTCCGGAGGGGGTTCATTGGATTGAAAATCAGATGTTCTAGTGCCCTTTTCAAGAGTCAAAGTGAACGTGGGTAGCCGCCCCCCACGTCATACGTTCCTCCAACCGATAGGAGTTTTGGAGATAGCCCTTTGCTCTAAAATAGTCTAAAGATCACACAATAAGGCCTTTGGGGTTGACAGAAGCCACCAGAGTCTGGGGGTAAGGGTTGTAAATTATGCCCCAGGGGTATATAAGGTTTTTATAGAAGAGGTGGCCCTGTGAACTTTAAAAGAGGCTCATTTGATTGGAAAGGTATAGTTTTAGTTCTCTCTTAAGACTCAAACATGATGGAGAGCAACTGGTCCCCCCCTGACATCCTCTTTTCCCAAAATGCATTCAATTGAAATTGTGAGATAGCCATTTTGTTACCAATACTTCAAAAATCATATAACAATGTATTAGAGTGGACACAATCCCCAGAGCCCATGGGCAAAGGTTGCAAATTATGCCCCAGGGCATATAAGGTTTTCTATGGAATGGGTGGTCGTATAAACTTTGGATCAGATGGAGCTCACTTGATTGGATTTAAGAAGTTTTAGTGCCCTTTTAAAGAGCCAAAAGTGAATGGAGGGCTATCAGCCCTCCCCCAAGCCTATCACTCCCAAAAACAGATCCGATTCAAATTTTAATAGAACTATTTTGTTCAGCATTGTTGAAAGGTCAAGTAATTATGTCTTTGGGGATGTCAACCTCCCCACAGTCCTTAGGAAAAGGGCTGTAAGATAAGCCATTCGTTCTTTGTTTACGCATATAATATGTTATTGAGAAAGGTATTTATGCTTGAACTTTACTTTCCAAGAAGACGAAGGTCATTTGGGTGAGCCTATCAGAGAATGTTGAGGAGAGTGTTGAACTAAATCAAAACACGTTATGTGCGTACGGATTGTCAAAAGGGTGTAACACAGGAATAACTGAGTATATTAATTTAGAAAATTCAGGAAATGAAAAGGGAGATGATCAAAAAGGCAATATTTGCAAGCTACCAATGCTAGTACAACTATCACCACTTACTACTACCACACTAGTCCATTTACAGTATTGAGAGGAAATGTGAACTAAATCAAAAGAAGCTATGCGCATGCACATTGTCGAAATAGCATATTTTAAGAGTTGATTTGGGTATTAAGGTGGAACTTTCAGAGACTGCTTAAAGGGGAAGATCATTTGACCAACAGGCAATATGTGCACACTACTGCTAATACTACTGTTACTGCTATATTCACTACTGCTACTACTACTGCTACTACTTCTACTGCAACTACTTGTAAGGCTAAGTGCATTGGGATGAAAATTTCAAGAAGTATATGAACATACAGGTTATCAAAAGGACATCAGAAATGTCATAGCAATGGCTAATTGTATTAATTTGAAACTTCGAAGACTTGATGAGAGGAATGTTCTACTGCCCGAAAGGCAATAAGTTAATTCTCCTGCTGCTAGTAGTACTACCGCTATTCAATACTATTACCAGTAATATCAATACTACTACTGTGACTACTATTAAAGCTATGCTTAAGGGTGGGAAAGGTGATATATTCAAGGAATTTTGAGGGGGAAATGTGAACTGAATTAAAACACGCCATCTGTATGCAGGTTGTCAAAAGGGGGTAACAGCAATATCTTGAGAACAGTTTGGTGTGTGAAGTTGAAACTAACAGGGCTTGTTGTGAGGGATGAACTAATTTAAAAAAAAATATTTGCATCCTAAGGCTACTGCTTCTGCTCATACTGCTACTACTGTTACTACTATTACTACTTGTATTCTACTGCTGCCACTAAAGCTAAGACTACAACTATTAATTCTACTGCTACTATTACCACAACTGCTATTAAAACTAAGGATATTAAGGTGAAAAATTTGGGATATATAGAAACTGTATGGAACTAATTCAAAACACACTATGCACACACAGGTTGTCAAGTGGACCCATCAGAAATGCTTCAGGAACGGTTGATGGTATTAAGCTGAAACTTTCAGCGCTTGTTAAAAAGGGGGTGTTGAAAAATACTATTACTGCTAATACTATTACTGCTACTACTAATACTGCTAATACTAGTGCTACTGCGCATGCTAGGGGTATTAAGGTTTAACTTTTAAGGAATATTTAGGCGTATTTAGGACTAAATCAAAAAAAAAACTATGAGCATGTGGACTTTGAAAAATGTGACAAAGCAACCTGAAGAATAATATTTAATTTTTAGTTGGACCTTTAAGGGTAGTTGTGGGGAATTTTGAACTAGCCAGAAGGCACTATGCGTATACTTTTAACACTACCCCTACAGTTACTGTAATTAATGACGCTAAAGGTATTGAGGTGGAACTTTTAGGGAACATTTAGGAGGAGTTTCAATTAAACGAAAAACCTGTATGCATGCAAGTTTTCAAAAGGGCATATAAGCAATATCATAGGTAGCTCCACTCTATTATAGCTAGAAATATCATTGAGACTTTTAAGAGAGTTAATTCGATGCAAAATTAAAAGTTCTGGTGGTCTTTTTAAGAGTAAAAAGAGACTGGAGTGAAAGCAGCCCTTCTCTCAAACCTATTCTTTTTCCAAACGCATCTAGTCAAAATTTTGATGCAGCCATTTTGTTCAGTATAGAACAACGGTTCAACAATTATATCTGTAGAGATATTGTGCTTGTCAATCCCCCTCAATTATGCAATTGACCCATTATGGTTTAAAACTAAATATTTTCTTTGAAAAACTTGTTTTGTGGAAATAAGTTTTTTAAATTAATATTATAGTTAACGAGAATATGTTGACATGGATTTATTTTTCGTTTTTTCGTCGTTCAACTACACTCAATAAATGTTCAAGACCAAACAACGTAAACAAACTAAATTGCTTAGAAAAAATGAATTTAGAAACATAAAAGTCTCGATGAATCTATTCTTATTATTTCAATTTTGGCATCAGTAAAAATTTAGAGGGTGCTATTCGGGGCAATTATCCTACTAAATTAAATTTACCTTCTGAAATCCTTCTCAAAGGAGGGTACATGTTACCATGAATATCCGAAATTGGTGAATGTCGACATTCACCGGTGAATGTCTGAAATATGTTTTTTTTTTTTTCTCTCTCTTTGGATTTAGTCAGCGTTTCCAATCAACTTTTTCAGGTTTATGCAAGGTTTGATGGTGACAGGTTAGGTTAGGTTTTTAACCCAGTTCTGAGATTTATAGCCCAATTTGACCTAACCCAACCTAACTTTAACTTTTACTATCAAAGCTTGCATAAGACTGAAAAAGCTGCTTCGCAACACTAATTGAATCCAAGCAGAAAAAATGGAATTTCGGACATTTACCGGTGAATGTCAACATTAATCAGATTTCGGACATTCATGGTAGCATATAAAGGACTTTCTAGGATTTGCTTCTGCTTGAAGCTTGTTCCAAGTGGCGATTGCTAGTCGGATAAACCGTTCCACCGAGATTATGTTTAGTGATGATAATTTGTGCAAGGTATGGTAAGACCAGTGTGCTCTCGTCGCTTGAATTTTGGGCAACTCAACTAACTAAATATCGACTACTGTTGACCTAACATATGAATATAGAAAAAAAAACTTAATCAGATAAGAAACCTGAGAGAATCGAATCTTTGGCAGCTAAGCACTAGCATACAAAGCAGCATAGCTTTTTAGGTTTGAATAACAAAATTATGGACATAGTTACCGCCAAATTAAGAGCCTCTAGATGGCATCAAGGACTTTTTCCTACGCTGATAGCCCAAGACAGATACCCAAGACCACTGTATATATAATTAGCAGTATGATCTTTCCCTATCTCACCCATTATAAAATCCCGGATCGAGGTGCGAGTGCTCCAGAGAACGTATAAACATAAGCGACATTAGATCTTTTCACGGGTAGACAGGTCAGATTTCACTTGAACGCAAAACTTGGCTTCAACGTTGGAACATTAAATTTTGAAGAAATTAATTTTAAATTAATTTTTTAATACATATATGAAAATCAGTAATTAGTAGTGCAATGTCATTATTAGATGTTTTTTAGGAATTAAAAGTAGGTTTCGAAGTCTCAAGTTGGTTTCAAAGGCATTTTGAGGAAGTTTCTGCCAAAATACGTGTTCCAGGGTAATTGGAGTAGAAGGGGGGGGGGGGGGTACCAGCCCCACGGGGCCCTACTGCTGCCACCTACAACTTTTTTTAACACCACATATGGGCATAGAGTCCCTAGGGAGAACACGTGGTAATGGGGTCAATGACCTCTTTCTCCATGGTCTCTTTCTCCAGGTGTGTTTTTGGCACGCTCCAGGTGTGTTGTTGTTGTTTCCGAGGCAAATGTCAAGGTCAATCTTGTTGTTGTTGTTGTAAGTGCACGCTCTCAGCGAATGTTATGATGTCAGGAAATAGTATTTGTTGTTGTTTCCGAGGCAAATGTTATGAGTTTCCAGGAAACCGTTAGATCACGTGTTTCCTTCTCAGCCAATCAGAGGGCTTGTTTACATAGTAGCGGCGGAGTGAATATATAGAAAGGATTTTTGTTATAGTTTTATCAGCATGTGAATAGAATTCAAAGAGAATAGTTTATTTGGATATATATTTGTGTCGATGTCGAGTGGAATGTTTACCCTATTAGAAGTTGATAGTGGTGTTGATGATAATAATACAAGAGCACCAAACATTACGGTGAAAATTATGACAGGATCGTGGATTTGTCTGAAATGGGATACAGTAAATGCAAGATATGTGATATCCTTGAGCAAATTTAAAATGGAAGATCAATTATGTTTCGCCGCAAAAGTTGATATAGCACATGTGAATAGACTTCAATGTGCTTTAAGTGCATTAGTGAAACCTATCGAAGACAATAAACTCTATCGCTAATTGTACATGCATAGTATTCTTGATGTTGTTGTAATTTTTCAATAAAATTGTTTCGAAATCGAATCAGGGTCAGTCTAGAGTCAGCAGTCAGAGTGAAAAGACTGAAAAATGAATAAATTTGAGAAAGAGAGAATTAGATCAAATCTAGTGTTTATGGAAAAAAATTTGATTTTGGATGATGATTTTCTCTCAGTGAACACTTGACATTATAATGAAAACTGATTCTCCCCCATTGGACTATTGTATGAAACTTTTAAAATGTGATTCAAATGCTTATACTCAATTTATTGATATATTAATTGGAACAAAGCAGAATCATATTGTGGATATACTTTTGAAAACATTGCCAATGGATTCAATGTAGATGGCTCCTCCGTCATTCGAAAGAGGTAACGTTACAGAGTTACTCCGCTCCCCTTTCCTCCACTTGAATTTATCGAGCGAGGATGATCAGTTTCGTTTTAGCTGTGAGTGAGTTGACATCGGAAACCAAAAAATGTTCTATATATGTCCATTGTGCATGTACACACTTGGCAGTTGGACTCAATGTGAGACTCGTACAATTACTGACGACTATAGTGAAAAGTGTAAATTATATAATCTTTGTAAATTACATAGAGGCTATGCAGTACAAATTAAAGGATGTAATTCATGTCTTGAAGAGGTGTGTGATTCTCACCCTAGAGGGCACCTATGCTCCAATTGTCACTATGAAAAATGTGATCAGTGGGAGAATACTTACCCTGCTCTGATTGGAAAGAGTCCTAAACATGATTTTAGTTTATTTCTACGAGATTGGTATCGTCGCGGATTTAAATTATTCTGGAAAGAGGAATCTGGTCTACGATTCAACTGTTGGGGTAACAAGACAATCTGGTTTTTACATCATCGTTGTGACGGCATTGTCTACTATTACTATAAGCCAAGTGAGTTTTATTTGGCTGTGACCAAATGTGATTTCCCATATGAAAACCTAGTATTTGATATTGCATTAAATAGACTTATTGAAACTCGTGAATTTCATAATATGAATGCAAATAGTATCATTGACTATACAAAGAGATATGACAAGAGTGAAGTTGCATGGTACTGCAGAAAATGTGACCCTGACTTTGCAGTCAACCAAGATCAATATACAGTGAATCCAAATGATTTACCAGCATTAGTGGTTCACAACAGTTGCCTGTACATCGAAGAAGAAATCTAAAAGTGAAGATTTAAAGACATTATTGTATATATACATTTTATTAATAAACAAATTCACAACCATTTTTTAACCACTTTACTCTTAGGGCTCAGAAATCAATACTGTATAGGTCTGAGAGGACATTTTCTACTAGAAAGTCGTTCAGACGTGGATTGTCAATGTAAACGCGGAGAAACTGCTTGTAAGTATAGCTACGACATCGGAACACAAAATCTAGTAGCGCATGGAAGCCACAGCTCTTAGTCGTTAGATCCTGCACCCTCTTCCGATTTTGAATAATAGTTTTCCCACTGCTCTCAATATAGTTGCTGATGAGAGGCGTGTAGAATGTATAGGGTAGGTCAAGAGGATCAAAAAATTCAATCGTCTTCATTGTTTGAAAGATGCACAGCCAATGACCCGTCAGCACAGTCGATGGACTGCTATTAACAATAATCAAAGTATTGTTTCCGCTTTGAATTTTTCCAAGATAGTCTGAGGGTGGACAATAGGATTTGTACTGGGACATGTAGGGATCCATATTAAATTCACTGATTATTTGACCAGTGTTCATGGTTCGAAGTCTATCAGAACACTACCTTCGGGAGTGATTTTCCAATAGTTTTCATATTGGTTTAGTGAGATTAGTGCAATACTCTCAGCCAATGGGTTGGCAAATGTACACTCTAAACGCACAGTACCCGTACATACTATACTCATATCCTGTGTACCAGACAAATCCAATACAATGATACCATGTGTTTTAGCAAACATATCTTCAGTTATACCATTTTCAAATAGTTGCGAATCATGATCTAGGGTTTGCACGGTCAACTCATCCAATGTTCTATAGGATTTATCAAAAGATAGATTGTAGAGTGGGATGCCGTTTACTTTGCACACAAGAGATGAAAGTCCAAACATTTCGAATTTATGTGGACAGTCGGTCCACGATCCTATTGCACAGGTGCACTTTACAAATGCCAATTCAAGTTTTGAGGGGGTTTTACCATTGCTTAAGGATGAATCGGTGAATGGGCGTGACCCCATGGTAATTCGACGTTGATTGGTGATTGTATGAGCAAAAAGTAATTTAATATTATTTCCATTGGCTCTCAATTTTTCCACGGCCAAATCAACAGAACTCATAACCTGTTGTTTGCGTACATGTAGTATTGCTGAGGTGAGGGAGAGACTTACATCAGGATTGCCAGCAAGTTCTTTTCTCAATATGAAATTGGAGGGTGCAAGCGTCAATTTTATATCCACTTTAACCTTGGGCGGCATCCATTGGGGTACATTAAATATTTCATGATATATTTTTCCGACTAGATGTAATTCACGAGTTGTAGCATTTTTAAATGCATCTTTACTATCAGTATTAGCAATATATTCCTATCCATTGGATGCACCTCTCATTTCCTTGTATGACTTGGGTGTCATCAGCATGAATTGCAGAGTGACGGTAAAGTGTGAGTTATTATTGCGAGTGCTAGCAAGTGAACCGAGGCCGTACATGTTTCACAGACGATAACGATAATTAAATTCATAATTCTCATTGTGTATTCAATTGCCTCGGCACGGCAGTAATTTATTGGATTTTCAAGCAATCAGTTGCAAATCTAGAAATTTCGAATATATGTCCATTAGGCTTTC
>NC_142804.1:40175579-40223079 GCF_049724085.1 Artemia sp. Qi Xiang Cuo
ACTCAGAGGTCAAAGTGTTACGCCAATATAGGCGAGGCACCAATAACCTAAATCTCTGTGTGGGCTAACGTTTTTTGCCTGAATGTTAATGGAGCAAGAGAAAAGTTAAATATTCTACAGTTAGTTTGTGGTGTATTCGATATAGTTTGTATGATTGAGCATCTTTTAAATTCTGATAACTCGAGAAAGTTGGAACTCTTGACCGATCATGAGTTTTTTATTCACCCGGATAGATCCACCTTAGGTCGGTAGCAGTGCATTTTTAGTAGCAGTGCATAAAGAGTAGATTTTGTTGTTGTTGTAGTTGATTTTAGTAATACGGTGGTTATATGTGTCTATACGCCGACGGATTACCGTGATGAGTTTTCGTCCCATAAGTATACCATGGCTGTGCGCACATCGCTGTCGGAGATTACCCACTGATTATGGTCTTCTGGTAAAAGGTTGACGATTTGTGGCGATTTTAATACTGATATTTTGAAAGCCACGTCCTCCTTCTCGCAGATATTTATTAGTTCTTTGCCACTGAATTTGTCTTTTGTTCCTAAAGATAAAGATTTCACCTATATCCATATTTCTGGATCTACTCCTAATTTCGACTTTGTGGTCACCAACTCACTTCAAGTTGCGAGACGGTCAGTACATGTTTCGGATGATTTGTCGCTCAGTGACCATTCCCACCTTGAATTTTTCTTATCGATTTCAATAACAAGAATCAAACCTTCAAACAAAATAATATTTTTTTACAAAGAAGTGCTGGAATAATGCAGATATTGAGCTATACCATTATGTTCTTGATTCGCACCTTTCTAAGATTAAGGTTCCGTTTCAAAAGCCATCTTCTGTCTCTAAAGGTGGATTCTATTGATCTAGATTTTCTAGATGATCTAGATCTAAATATTTAACTTTCATCAAGTTTAGTCTTACCCACCAAAAGTTACGTGCCTGAGATAAGTTGCCTTATTTTCAAAAAACTCAAACCATCAGATTCAGCATATCAGAGAACCCTACTGCAGAAGTTTCAAGCTGCTATCTGCAAAAACGTGGAATTTTGTATTTTTTGCCAGAAGAAAGATCACAGATGCGCGTTTATGTGTTGTTTTTTTCCCAGGGGTGATCGCATCGACCCAGTGGTCCTAGAATATCACAAAAGGGCTCATTCAATCGGAAATTAAAAGTTATAGTGCCCTTTTTAAGTAACCAAAAAAAATGAAGGGCAACTAGGCAACCTCCCATGCTCATTTTTTTCCCAAAGTCATCCGATCAAAATTTTGGGATAGCCATTTTGTTCAACATAGTCGAAAAATACAAAATAAAGCGATTCAAACAAGTTGATTTGCTTTATTTGTAAGGAAATTATGCTACGTTTGGTTAGCCTATCTGTAATTGCGTATCAGCTACAATGAGGGGGTGCGAGTCATTGTTTAGGGGGGGGGAGAGGTGTATGGTAGATTCCTACAAAAGTATATTTTAATGGACAAACTGCTTACTATTCATGAGGATTCAGATAAATGTGGGAGAAGGTGGGGGGAGGGCAGGAATTAATTAAAATATTTCTCTATGTAGCAAACATTATTATATTCCCATATCTACCAGCACAGATTTAGAAAAGGCGAGGCGGGCTATCACGTACCCCGCCAGGAAATTAATTGAAGGGGGGGGGGAATACTACTGAGAACTCTGTTTTCAGCAGTTTCAAATGGTAAGATTTCTCTTTTTCATTTATATTCAACATTGCAATGTATTTAAATATATGTGTAATGTATTTATCTTATTGCAATAAGATCGGAGAATCTTATTGCATACTTTGTGATGGCTTCAGCCAATAAAGGAGATCAAAAGTCTCACAGAATTTCAATCCATATGAACAAATACCCATCTTCGTCCAACCAAAATTCTGTTGTAGAAATGTTAATAAGGACTTTTAAGCATATTCAGGTTTTATCCAAAATTTAAATTGCAATCCAACATTCCAATTCTTAACCAGAAAAACTGAAAACGAAGGGTGGTACTGATCAATTTACAATTATTGATATATGCGTTTTAACAGTACACAAACTGGTGTTTAAGGGGCCGGTACCCCGCATTATATCTTGGTTAGGCCTGGGCATGATTTGGAAAACAATCAGAAACTGAATTAAAAAAAAGAAAAAGTTTTTCAACTTAAAGTAAGGAACAGCTTTGGTGCCTATTTGAATAGAACTTATTATTTTATATAGGACGGGGGCTGTCTCCTCCTTAATCTCTCGCTCTTTACTCTGAAGTTTGACTTTTTTCCAAATTTAAAAAAAAATTGCAATTGGAAAAAAAATATTTTTCATAGCACTAAAATTTATTTTTTAATGAGCAAGGTTTGAAAAGGGGACAGTCCCCCTTATATATAGAGTAATTTATATTTATTTTAATTTTTAAACTAGCTCCTTACTTTAGTGGAAAAATCTGTTCTATTTGTTAAACTACATTTCATGAAACTAAAGTCTTATGAATACAAAATACAATACTTTTGGCAACGCAGAAAAAATGATCAACATTTCAATAATCTGTGTTTGGATTTTGATGGGTAATCGAACAGTTCGTGGTAATGAACTGGAACTTACTTATTTCGACTTGGCTCAGTAGCAACCAAAACTCTAAAAAACGGAATTTCGATATCAATAGAAATATCAAAAGAATTTGCTTACTATGCTGATTCCAAATATATTATTTTCATTAAGTTTAAACTTGCCCATCAAGCTACGAGCTTTAGAAAATTTGTCTGATTTTCGGAGAAAAGGGGAGGACCCCCTTTAAGTCATATAATTTTTAAAAAATAACGCCATCAGATTCAGCATATCAAAGAACCCTATTGTAGGCTATATGTTTCAAGCTCATATCTGCAAAAATATGAAATTTTGTAATTTTTACCAGAAGATAACTTACGGAGGCGTGTTTGTTTGTTCTTTTTCCCATGGCTAATTGTATAGGTACATTAGTCCTACAACGTCGTGAGAGGGCTCATTCTAATAGATATCAAAAATTATTGTGCTCTTTTTAAGTAACCAAGAATATTAGAGGGTACCTAGGCCTCCTCCCACGTCACTTTTTCCCAAAAATCGTCCGATCAACATTTTGAGATAGCTTTTTTCTTCAGCATAGTTGAAAGGCCCAATAACTATGTCTTTGGAGATAAAATGACCCCTTACAGCCCCTGGGAAAAGGTTTTTAAGTTATAAAAATCACCGTTTGTTTTATTTGATATTGGAATATATGCATACATTTTTCGGATGGGGAGGGGAGGACAAATTTTTGCCGGGAGAATTTTCAATGGAGATGATAGTTTCCAGGGGGTGAAATTTTAAGAAGAAATTTTACGCTGGGTGAATTTGCCAGAATTCATATATGAAGTTTCTTTATGTGTCTTGCTTTCTCTGCACTGATTTAATTTTACGCGTGGAGATGTTAAGGGTAATTATCCCTGGTAAATTTTCGCCAGGATTGAATTGTCTAGAGAATATTTCTATGGGGAGGGGGATTTTTCCGTGGAGGTGGAGCCAGATATCCAAGTGTTATTTAAAAAAGCGATCAGAAAAAAAAGTTTTTTTTCAACTGAAAGTAAGGAACAACATTAAAACTTAAAACAAACATAAATTATTACGCATAAGAGAAAGGTTGCCCCCTAATCAATATCTCGCTTTTTGCGCTAAATTTTATATTTTGTCCCAATTCTTCAAAATCGATTCCTAAAACACCAGGGTCGTTTAATTAGAACAATAAGTAACTTTTTTTAAAATGCCAAAAAACAGTAGCTTGAAGAGCGAGGTGTTGAGGAGGGGGGCAACCGCCCTCATATACGTAATGATTTCTGTTTTAAGCTTTGATGTTGCTCTTTACTTTCAGTTGAAAAAAACTTTTATTTTCTTTATTTAATGAAGCTTAGAGACAAACAATTTTCTAGAGGCAATGGAAGAAGTATGTCAATTAAGGGTGGTTGAGGAGGGGGTAACCCACTTCATATACGTAATAATTTCTGTTCGTTTTAAGTTTTAATTTCGCTCCTTACTTTCAGTTAAAAAAAAACTTGTTTTTTTTTATTTAATTGTCAGAAAGGACCGCCAAAATCTATTTAAAATAAATTTTCAGTTAAATATAGAATAAAAGTTTTGCTATTATAGTGTTTCTTTCAGAATAATACCAAATTCAGGTCCGTGAATTGCAATTCTGACATAAAAAGCATGAAAAGCTGAATTCTCAGATTTCTTGAGAATAAAAATTGTATTTATTTTTGATTAGTAATGAAGAAATCTGTCCGTCAATTTCAAGAATGTTTGCAGATACCCCTATCGGTCACACGCTCCTAATAACTGGAATCTCTCAACAAAGCTGTGAACGTACGTAAAGTCAAATTTAAACATCATTTCTTTTCAAAGAAGCCATTTATTTGAAAGACACTACTTCTTTTTAAATTAGTGGCGCTAAAGGAGTAGGTCTTCTGAGACACTCATTCTTGTCAAGGAAACTGCATCAACCTAAGTTGAAAGAAAGGAATTTGCGAAGTACGAAAAGGAGAAATAAATGTTTCTCCGAAGGGATATCAAACAGTTCGTGGTAACGAACTGTAAGTAATTAGCGACCCGGCTCAATGGTAACCGAAACTCTAAAAAACGGAATTTTCATACCAATAGATACATCAAAAGAATCAAATTTTAATTCTGATTTCAAATATATAACTTTCTTTAAGTTTAGCGTTACTCATCAAAGCTTCATCAAGTTTAATCTTACCTATCAAAAGTTACGTGCCTGAGAAAATTTGGCTGATCTTCGAAAAAAGGGGGAAAGACCTTGTAAAAGTTATAGATACTTAATGAAAATCACACCATTATATTCAGCGTATCATAGAACCCTACTGTAGAGGTTTCAAGCTCCTATCTACAAAAATGTGGAATTTTCCATTTTTTGCCAGAAGAAAGATCAAGGATGCGTGTTTATTTGTTTTTTTATTTTTTTGTTTTGTTTTTTTCTTTTCCCCTGGGGTGATCGTATCGACCCAGCGGTCCTAGAATATCGCGAAAGGGCTCATTCGAACGTAAATTAAAAGTTCTAGTGCTCTTTTTAAGTGACCAAAAAATGGATGGCAACTATGCCCCCTCCCATGCTCATTTTTTTCCCAAAGTCATCCGATCAAAATTTTGAGATACCCATTTTGTTCAGCATGGTCGAAAATATTATAAATAAGTATTTTAGGATGACTTAATCCCTCGAAGCCCCCAGGGGGAGGGCTGAAAGTTATGAACTTTACCCAATGTTAACATATAGTTTTGGTTATTGGGAAGTATACAGACGTTTTCAGGGGGAATTTTTTCTGGTTGTGGGGGGTGGGGGTGGGTGGGGGGTTATATGGGATGATCTTTTCATGAAGGAAGTTTTCATGGGGGAAGGGACATTGCTATGAAGGGGGTGCCAGATTTCCAATCATTATTAAAAAAAATCAGAAACTAAATATAAAAAAAACGAGTTTTTCAACTGAAAGTAAGGAGCAACATCAAAACTTAAAATGAACAAAAAAATATTAGCTATATGATTTGGTTCACCTTCTAGTCAATGCCTCGCTCTTTAAGCCAAAGAGTTTTTAGTACTTTCATAAGAGCTATTTATTCTAATTAACGGCCTTTGTGATTAAGGGGTCATTTTTAAAGAATTGAAACAAAATTCGAACTTTAGCTTAAAGAGCAAGGTATTGACTAGGGGCCCAACCCCCTAATATACGTATTAAAAATATATGAATATAGAAGTTCGTTACGTAAGTTAATTCGTAAGTTACGTATATTTATTACTAATAAAAACGTTCGTAAATAAAATTAAACAAGTTTTCGAGAAAGCCAATTAACCAAATAAAAGTAAAATTAATATGCAAATTTCGTTTTAATTATTCATGCACGGTGAGCCAAAATCAAAACCTGCATTAATTAAAAAACGTTCACAAATGAAATAAAAAAACACAAGTTTTTTTTTTTAACTGAAAGTAAGGAACGACGTTAAAACTTAAAACGAACAGAAATTATTCCGTATACAAAAGGGGCTGTCCCCTTCTCAACGCCTCGCTCTTTACACTAAAGTTTGACTTTCTCACAACTCAATTTTGTTTAAACAATAAAATTTGTTTTAATTGCAATTTTTTGTAATTAACTTTAACGAAATTCACACCATCAGATTCAGCTTATCAACGAACATTATTAAAGAAGCTTCAAACTCCTATCTGCAAAACTTTGGAATTTTGCATTCTTAATTAACTTGAACGAAAATTACACCAGTAGAAGGGCCTTATTGACTCCGGTACGAACACCGTGCTGCCACCTATAACTTTTTTTTAACACCAAATATGGGCATAGCCTCCCTAGGGAGAACACGTGGTTAATGGGGTCAATGACCTCTTTCTCCAGGTGTGTTTTTGGCACGCTCGAGGCGAATGTTATGATCCCGCCAGAAATTGGGAACACCTGTGCTGTCAACCTCAATTCACCTATAGTGAATCAATAATTCCCCTTAGAAACAACAAATTAATTCCCCTTTCTTGACAGATCAATCAACCAATGACATCATCTGTCAGACTTTAAAAATTTTCGCCTAGAAACGATTCTCCAGGAATAGATCCAAGTTATTAATGTCTTTGCCTCGGAAACAACTCTTTTGGTCAAACTCCAAAGGATATTAATAACCAAACGCCATGGAAACAGTTCTCCAAGAAACATCTTAGCGATGAATTGCTTTAGCGCGGGAATCAGGTTTCTTATTAATTTGAAATGCATTAGCGCAGAGATGCCAAAAACAAAAGGAACACGCTGAATTACGTTTAGGGATTATTTGGGCGAAACTGTTTTAGACAGGTTATGGAATTATTTCGGCGAAACAGATAGAGACATTTTAAAAGAAGATTTTAGGAAAGGTTTTAGAAGAGAATTTGAGGGTCAAACTCTGTGGTCGTTATAATACACAAGTTCCATTTGAACAGTGTTGTGAGTTCCACTACCCAACCCCGAAGGAAGCCACCGGTACTCAAAGGTCCCCCAAGCTCCCAAAGAGCCCCAGCCCCCCAAACGCCCTCCTCAGACCCTCAAAAGCCCTCCCCTGGTCCTCAAAGGGCCCCCCGGACCCCCAAAGGGCCCCCCGGACCCCAAAGCCCTCCCCCGGTCCTCAAAGGTCCCCCAGGCCCCCCCCCCCCCGGTGTCCAAAGGGCCCCCTCCCCCTCTTGGCCCCCCAAAGGGGCCCCTCTCCCTCCATCTCCCTCCCTCCTCCTCCCCCTCCCCCTCCCCTTCCCCTCCCCCCATTTTTTATACTTTTTTTGTGCATTGAGACACAGAACGACCCCCTCCCCCGGCCCCTCCCCCTCCAAAGGTCTGATTTTTCAAAGTTCATTGTGAATTTCTTTCATTGAAATGCAAGAGTTGGATTATTTCAGTAGTGGTTCCCCCCGGCCCTCAAGGTTCCCCCAGACCCCCCCCCGGGGCCCAAAGGCCCCTCCCCCTTTGGCCCCCAAAGGGGCCCCTCTCCCTCCATCTCCTCCCTCCTTCTCACCTCCCCCTCCCTCCTCCCCTCCTCCTCCTCCCATCCTCCCTCCTCCTCCTCCTCCCACCTCCTCCTCCCCTCCCCTCCCCCCTCCCCTTCCCTTCCCCATTTTTTATACTTTTTTGTGCATTGAGACACAGAACGACCCCCTCCCCCGGCCCCTCCCCCCTCCAAAGGTCTGATTTTTCAAAGTTCATTTTGAATTTCTTTCATTGAAATGTAAGAGTTGGATTATTTCAGTAGTGGTTTATCGTGGTTTACCTTGTCACAGTTACTTTCTCTTAATTTTTCAAAGTTCATTTTAAATTTCTTTCGTTGAAATGCAAGAGTTGAATTATTTCATTACTGGTTTGTAGTGGTTTACTTTGTCACAGTTACATTCTATCAATTTTTCAAATTTCGTTTTGAATTTCTTTCATTGAAATGCAAGAGTTGGAATATTTCAGTGCTGTTTTGTCGTGGTTTACCATTTCACATTTACATTCTATTGTTTTTTCAAATTTCTTTTTGAATTTCTTTCATTGAAATTCAAGAGTTGGATTATTTCAGTAGTGTTTTTTCGTGATTTACTTTATCACAATTACAGTCTCTTTATTTTTCAAAGTTCATTTTGTATTTATTTAGTGAAATTTAAGAGTTGAATTATTTAAGTTTTCGGGGTTTACCATTTCACAGTTACGTTCTATTGATTTTTCAAAGTTCATTTGAATTTCTTTCGTTGTAATGCAGGAGTTGGATTATTTCAGTAGTGTTTTCTCGTGATTTACTTTATCACAATTACATTCTCTTGATTTTTCAAAGTTCATATTGAATTTCTTTCGTTGAAATGCAAGAGTTGGAATATTTCAGTAGTGTTTTGTCATGGTTTACTTTGTCACACTTACATTCTTTGATTTTTCAAAGTTCATTTTGAATTTTTTTTTTCATTGAAATGCACAGAGTTGGAATATTTCAGTAGTGTGTTGTTATAGTTTACCTTGTCACATTTACATTTTCTTGATTTTTCAAAGTTCATTTTGAATTTCTTTCGTTGAAATGCAAGAGTTGGATTATTTCAGTACTGGTTTGTTGTGGTTTACTTTGTCACAGTTACATTCTCTCGATTTTTCAAAGTTCATTTTGAATTTCTTTCATTGAAATGCAAGAGTTGGATTATTTCAGTACTGGTTTGTCGAGGTTTACCATTTCACAGTTACATTCTCTTGTTTTTTCAAAGTTCATTTTGAATTTCTTTCATTGAAATGCAAGAGTTGGAATATTTCAGTAGTGTTTTGTCGTGGTTTACCTTATCACAGTTACATTCTCTTGATTTTTCAAAGTTCATTTTGAATTTCATTCATTGAAATGCAAGAGTTGGAATATTTCAGTAGTGCTATGTCGTGGTTTACTTTGTCACAGTTACATTCTCTTGATTTTTCAAAGTTCATTTTGAATTTCTTTCGTTGAAATGCAAGGGTTGGAATATTTCAGTAGTGTTTTGTTGCGGCTTACCTAGTCACAGTTACATTCTCTTGATTTTTAAAACTTCATTTTGAATTTCTTTCGTTGAAATGCAAGAGTTGGATTATTTCACTAGTGTTTTGTCGTGGTTTACTTTGTCACAGATACATTCTCTTGATTTTTCAAAGTTCATTTTGAATTTCTTTCGTTGAAATGCAAGAGTTGGAATATTTCAGTAGTGTTTTGTTGTAGTTTACCGTGTCACAGTTACATTCTCTTGATTTTTCAAAGTTCATTTTGAATTTCTTTCGTTGAAATGCAAGAGTTGGAATATTTCAGTATTGTTTTCTTGTGGCTTACTTTATCACAGTTACATTCACTCGATTTTTCAAAGTTCATTTTGAATTTCTTTCGTTGAAATGCAAGAGTTGGAATATTTCAGTAGTGTTTTGTCGTGGTTTACTTTGTCACAGTTACATTCTCTTGATTTTTCAAAGTTCATTTTGAATTTCTTTCGTTGAAATGCAAGAGTTGGAATATTTCAATAGTGTTTTGTCGTGGTTTACCTGGTCACTGTTACATTCTCTTGATTTTTCAAAGTTCATTTTGAATTTCATTCATTGAAATGCAAGAGTTGGAATATTTCAGTAGTGTTATGTCGTGGTTTACTTTGTCACAGTTACATTCTCTTGATTTTTCAAAGTTCATTTTGAATTTCTTTCTTTGAAATGCAAGGGTTGAAATATTTCAGTAGTGTTTTGTTGCGGCTTACCTAGTCACAGTTACATTCTCTTGATTTTTCAAAGTTCATTTTGAATTTCTTTCGTTGAAATGCAAGAGTTGGATTATTTCACTGTGGTTTGTCGTGGTTTACTTTGTCACAGTTACATTCTCTTTATTTCTCAAAGTTCATGTTGAATTTATTTCTTTGAAATGCAAGAGTTGGAATATTTCAGTAGTGTTTTATTGTAGTTTACAGTGTCACAGTTACATTTTCTTTATTTTTCTAACTTCATTTTGAATTTATTTAGTTGAAATGCAATAGTTGAATTATTTCAATTGTGTTTTGTTGTGGATTACTTTGACACAGTTACACTCTCTCGATTTTTAAAAGTTTATTTTGAATTTCTTTCGTTGAAATGCAAGAGATGGAATATTTCAGTAGTGTTTTGTTGTGGTTTACTTTGTCACAGTTACATTCTCTTGATTTTTCAAAGTTCATTTTGAATTTCTTTCATTTAAATGCAAGAGTTGGAATATTTCAGAAGCGTTTTGTTTTGGTTTACCTTGTCACAGTTATATTCTCTTGATTTTTCAAAGTTCATTTTGAATTTCTTTCGTTGAAATGCAAGGGTTGAAATATTTCAATAGTGTTTTGTTGTGGTTTACCTTATCACAGTTACATTCTCTCGATTTTTCAAAGTTCATTTTGAATTTCTTTCGTTGAAATGCAAGAGTTGGATTATTTCACTAGTGGTTTGTCGTGGTTTACCATTTCACAGTTACATTCTCTTGATTTTTCAAACTTCATTTTGAATTTCTTTCGTTGAAATGCAAGAGTTAGATTATTTCACTAGTGTTTTGTCGTGGTTTACTTTGTCACAGATACATTCTCTTGATTTTTCAAAGTTCATTTTGAATTTATTTTGTTGAAATACAAGAGTTGGATTATTTCAGTAGTGCTATATCATGGCTAACTTTGTCACAGTTACATTCTTTTGTTTTTTCAAAGTTCATTTCTAATTTATTTCTTTGAAATGCAAGGGTTGGAATATTTCAGTAATGTTTTGTTGCGGCTTACCTAATCACAGTTACATTCTCTTGATTTTTCAAAGTTCATTTTGAATTTCTTTCGTTGAAATGCAAGAGTTGGAATATTTCAGTAGCGGTACATTCGCTTGATTTTTCAAAGTTCATTTTGGATTTCTTTCGTTGAAATGTAAGAGTTGGAATATTTCAGAAGCGTTTTGTCGTGGTTTACCCTGTCACTGTTACATTCTCTTTATTTTTAAAATTCATTTTGAATTTATTTACTTGAAATGCAAGAGTTGGAATATTTCAGTAGTGTTTTGTTGAGGTTTACCTTGTCACATTTAAATTCTCTTGATTTTCCAAAGCTTAATTTGAATTTCTTTCATCGAAATGTAAGAGTTGGAATATTTCAATAGTGTTTTTTCGTGGTTTACCTTGTCACAGTTACATTCTCTTGATTTTTCAAAGTTCGTATTAGATTTATTTCAGTGAAATGCAAGAGTTAGAATATTTCAGTAGTGTTTTTTAGTTGTAAATCTTGTCACAGTTACGATATCTTGATTTTTCAAAGTTCATTTTCGATTTCCTTCATTGAAATGCAAGAGTTGGAATATTTCAGTAGTGTTTTGTTGTGATTTACCTTGTCACTGTTACATTCTCTTAATTTTTCAAAGTTCTTTTTGAATTTCTATCGGTGAAATGCAAGAGTTGGATTATTTCAGTAGTGTTTTGTCGTGGTTTACTTTGTCAAAGTTACATTCTCTTAATTTTTCAAAGTTCATTTTGGATTTTGTTCGTTGAAATGCAAGAGTTGGAATATTTCAGTAGTGTTTCGTCGTGGTTTACCTAACCTAACCTAACCTAACAAAAATCAAGAAAATGTAACTGTGTCAAGGTAAAGCACAACAAAACATATTTCAACGAAAGAAATGAACTTTGAAAAATCAAGAGAATGTAACTGTGACATAGTAAACCATGACAAAACACTACTGAAATATTCGAGCTCTTGCATTTCAACGAACAAAATCCAAAATGAACTTTGAAAAATTAAGAGAATGTAGCTTAGGCAAAGTAAACCATGGCAAAACACTACTGAAATATTCTAACTCTTGCATTTAAACGAAAGAAATCCTAAATTATCTTTGAAAAATTAACAGACCGTAAGTGACGTAAGGTAAACCACGAGAAACCACTATTGAAATTTTTTAACTCTTGCTTTTCAATGAAAGAAATCCAAATGGAACTTTGAAAAATCAAGAGAATGTAACTATGACAAGGTAAACAATAACCAAACACTACTTAAATATTCCATCTATTACATTTCAATGAAATAAATTCAAATGAACTTTGAAAAATTAATAAAATGTAACTTTGACAAGGTAAACCACGACAAACACTAGTGAAATAATCCAACTCTTGCATTTCAATGAAAGAAATTCAAAATGAACTTTGAAAAATGAATATAATGTAACTGTGACAAGGAACACCATGACAAAACACTACTGAAATATTCCAAATCTTGCATTTCAATGAAAGAAATTCAAAATTAACTTTGAAAAATCAAGAAAATGTAACTTTGACAAGGTAAACCATAACCAAACACTACTGAAATATTCCAACTCTTGCATTTCAACGAAAGAAATTCAAAATGAACTTTGAAAAATCATGATAATGTAACTTTGACAAGGTAAACCACGACAAAACACTATTGAAATATTCCAACTCTTGCTTTTCAACGAAAGAAATTCAAAACTAACTTTGAAAAATAAGGAGAATGTAACTGTGTCATGGTAAAATATAACAAAACTCTACTGAAATAATCAAACTCTTTCATTTCAACGAAAGAAATAAAAAATGAACTTTGAAAAATCCATAGAATGTAACTCTGTCTGTGTAAACCACGACAAAACACTACTGACATAATACAGCTATTGCAGTTACTTGAAAAAAATACATAATGAACTTAGAAAAATAGTGAGAACGTAACTGTGCCCAGGTAAACCACGACAAAACCCTACTGAAATATTCGAACTCTTGCATTTCAATGAAAGAAATCTAAAATGAACTTTGAAAAATCAAGAAAATGTAAGTGTGTCAAGGTAAACCACGACAAAACCCTACTGAAATATTCAAACTCTTGCATTTCAATAAAAGAAATTCAAAATGAACTTTGAAAAATCAAAAGAATGTAACTGTGACAAGGTAAGCCGCAACAAAACACTACTGAAATATTCCAACCCTTGCATTTCAAGGAAAGAAATTCAAATGAACTTTGAAAAATCATGAGAATGTAACTGTGACAAAGTAAACCACGACATAACACTACTGAAATATTCCAACTCTTGCATTTCAAAAAATGAAATTCAAAATTAACTTTAAAAAAATAAAGAGAATGTACCTGTTACATTTTAAACCACACACAACATTACTTAAATAATCAAACTCTTGCATTTCAATGAAAGAAATTCAAAATGAACGTAGAAAAATCATGCGAATGTAACTGCGACAGGGTAAACCACGACAAAACGCTACTGAAATATTCCACCTCTTGCATTTCAACTAAAGAAATTCAAAATAAACTTTGAAAAATCAAGTGAATGTAACTGCGACAAGGTAAACCACAACAAAACACTACTGAAATATTCCGACTCTTGCAGTTAAATGAAAGAAAACCTAAATGAGCTTTTTAAAATCAAGAAAATGTAACTGTGACAAGGTAAACCACAACAAAACACTACTGAAATATTCCAACTCTTGCATTTCAACTAAAGAAATTCAAAATGAACTTTGAAAAATCAAGTGAATGTAACTGCGACAAGGTAAACCGCGACAAAACACTACTGAAATATTCCAACTCTTGCATTTTAATGAAAGAAAACCGAAATGAACTTTGAAAAATCAAGAAAATGTAACTGTGACAAGGTAAACCACAACAAAACACTACTGAAATATTCCAAGTCTTGCATTTCAATTAAATAAATTCAAAATGAACTTTGAAAAATCAAGAAAATGTAACTGTGACAAGGTAAACCATGACAACACTACTGAAATAATCCAACTCTTGCATTTCACCCATAGAAATTCAAAATGAACTTTGAAAAATTAAGAGAATGTAACTGTGACAAGGTAAAGCACAACAAAACACTACTGAAATATTCCAACTCTTGCATTTCAATGAAATAAATCGAAAATGAACTTTGAAAAATCAAGAGATTGTAACTGTGACAAGATATACCACGACAAAATACTACTGAAATATTCCAACTCTTGCATTTCAATGAAAGAAATCCAATACGAACTTTGAAAATTAAGAGAATTTAACTGTGGTAACATGGTAAACATGGTAAACCACGAAAAAACACTATTGAAATATTCCAACTCTTACATTTCGATGAAAGAAATTCAAAATGAGCTTTGAAAAATCAAGAGAATTTAAATGTGACAAGGTAAACCGCAACAAAACACTACTGAAATATTCCAACTCTTGCATTTCAATGAAAGAAATCGAAAATGAATTTGAAAAATCAAGAGAATGTAACAGTGACAGGGTAAACCACGACAAAACGCTTCTGAAATATTCCAACTCTTACATTTCAACGAAAGAAATCCAAAATGAACTTTGAAAAATCAAGAGAATGTAACTGTGATTAGGTAAACCGCAACAAAACATTACTGAAATATTCCAACCCTTGCATTTCAATGAAATAAATTAAAAATAAACTTTGAAAAAACAAAAGAATGTAGCTGTGACAAAGCAAACCACTACATAACACTACTGAAATAATCCAACTCTTACATTTCAACGAAAGAAATTCAAAATGAACTTTGAAAAATCAAGAGAATGTATCTGTGAAAAAGTAAACAACGACAAACACTAGTGAAATAATCTAACTCTTTCATATCAATGAAAGAAATTCAAAATGAAGTTTGAAAAATCAAGAAAATGTAACTGTGAAATTGTAAACCATGACAAACCACAAGTGAAATGATCCAACTCTTGCATTTGAACGACAGAAATTCAAAATGAACTTGGAAAAATCAAGAGAATGTAACTGTGATAAGGTAAACCCCAACAAAACACTATTGAAATATTCCAACTCTTGCATTTCAATTAAAGAAATTCAAAATGGACTTTTAAAAATCAAGATAATTTAACTGTGAAAATTTAAACAAAAACAAAACGTTTCTGAAATATTCAAACTCTTGCATTTAAATGAAAGAAATTAAAAATGAACTTTGAAAAATAAAGAGAATGTAACTCTGACAAAGTAATCCACGACCAAACACTAGTGAAATAATTCAACTCTTGCATTTCAACGAAAGAAATTCAAAATTAACTTTGAAAAATCAAGAGAATGTAACTGTGACACTTTAAACTACAACAAAACACTAATGAAATATTCCAACTCTTGCAATTCAACGAAATAAATTCAACATTAACTTTGAGAAATCAAGATAATGTAACTGTGACAAAGTAAACCACGACAAAACACAGTGAAATAATCCAACTCTTGCATTTCAACGAAAGAAATTCAAAATGAACTTTGAAAAATCAAGATAATGTAACTGTGACTAGGTAATCCTCAACAAAATAGTACTGAAATATTACAACCCTTGCATTTCAACGAAAGAGATTCAAAATGAACTTTGAAAAATCAAGAAAATGTAACTGTAACAAAGTAAACCACGACATAACACTACTGAAATATTCCAACTCTTGCATTTCAATGAATGAAATTCAAAATGAACTTTGAAAAATCAAGAGAATGTAACAGTGACCAGGTAAACCACGACAAAACACTATTGAAATATTCCAACTCTTGCATTCCAACGAAAGAAATTCAAAATGAACTTTGAAAAATCAAGAGAATGTAACAGTGACCAGGTAAACCACGACAAAACATTACTGAAATATTCCAACCCTTGCATTTAATAAATTAAAAATAAATTAAAAATGAACTTTGAAAAAACAAAAGAATGTAACTGTGACAAAGTAAACCACTACATAACACTACTGAAATAATCCAACTCTTGCATTTCAACTAAAGAAATTAAAAATGAACTTTGAAAAATCAAGAAAATGTAACTGTGACAAAGTAAACCACGACATAACACTACTGAAATATTCCAACTCTTGCATTTC
Source organism: Artemia sp. Qi Xiang Cuo (assembly GCF_049724085.1). Classification (NCBI taxonomy): domain Eukaryota; kingdom Metazoa; phylum Arthropoda; class Branchiopoda; order Anostraca; family Artemiidae; genus Artemia; species Artemia sp. Qi Xiang Cuo. The sequence goes on from NC_142804.1 coordinate 40,191,454, forward strand.
AATGAATGAAATTCAAAATGAACTTTGAAAAATCAAGAGAATGTAACAGTGACCAGGTAAACCACGACAATATACTACTTAAATATTCCAACTCTTGCATTTCAAAGAAAGAAATTCAAAATGAACTTTGAAAAATCAAGAGAATGTAACAGTGACCAGGTAAACCACGACAAAACATTACTGAAATATTCCAACCCTTGCATTTCAATGAAATAAATTAAAAATGAACTTTGAAAAAACAAAAGAATGTAGCTGTGACAAAGCAAACCACGACAAAACACTAGTGAAATAATCTAACTCTTGCATTTCAACGAAAGAAATTCAAAATGAACTTTGAAAAATCAAGAGAATGTAACTGTGAAATGGTAAACCACGACAAACCACAAGTGAAATGATCCAACTCTTTCATTTCAATGACAGAAATTCAAAATGAACTTGGAAAAATCGAGAGAATGTAACTGTGATAAGGTAAACCCCAACAAAACACTATTGAAATATTCCAACTCTTGCATTTCAATGAAAGAAATTCAAAATGGACTTTGAAAAATCAATAGAATATAACTGTGACAAGGTAAACCACAACAAAACACTTCTGAAATATTCCAACTCTTTCATTTCGACTAAAGAAATTAAAAATGAACTTTGAAACATCAAGAAAATGTAACTGTGACAAGGTAAACCACGACAAAACACCTATGAAATATTTCGCCTCTTGCATTTCAACGAAAGAAATTCAAAATAAACTTTGAAAAATTGAGTGAATGTAACTGTGTTAAAGTAAGCCACAACAAAACACTACTGAAATATTCCAACTCTTGCATTTCAACGAAAGAATATCAAAATGAACTTTGAAAAATCAAGAAAATGTAACTGTGACACGGTAAACTACAACAAAACACTACTGAAATATTCCAACTCTTGCATTTCAACGAAAGAAATTCAAAATGAACTTTGAAAAATCAAGAGAATGTATCTGTGACAAAGTAAACCACTACAAAACACAGTGAAATAATCCAACTCTTGCATTTCAACGAAAGAAATTCAAAATGAAGTTTGAAAAATCAAGAGAATGTAACTGTGACTAGGTAAGCCGCAACAAAACACTACTGAAATATTCCAACCCTTGCATTTCAACGAAAGAAATTCAAAATGATTTTGAAAAATCAAGAAAATGTAACTGTGACAAAGTAAACCACGAAATAACACTACTGAAATATTCCAACTCTTGCATTTCAAAGAGAGAATTTCAAAATTAACTTTGAAAAATCAAGAGAATGTAACATTGACAAGATAAACCACAACGATACACTATTGTAATAATCCAACTCTTACATTCCAACGAAAGAAATTCAAAATGAACTTTGAAAAATCAAGAGAATGTAACTGTGACCAGGTAAACCACGACAAAACATTACTGAAATATTCCAACCCTTGCATTTAATAAATTAAAAATAAATTAGAAATGAACTTTGAAAAAACAAAAGAATGTACCTGTGACAAAGTTAACAACGACATAGCACTACTGAAATAATCCAACTCTTGCATTTCAAAAAAAAAATTCAAAATTAACTTTGAAAAATTAAGAGAATGTATCTCTGACAAAGTAAACCACTACATAACACTAGTGAAATAATTCAACTCTTGCATTTCAACGAAAGAAATTCAAAATGAACTATGAAAAATCAAGAGAATGTAATTGTGAAATGGTAAACCACGACAAACCACAAGTGAAATAATCCACCTCTTGCATTTCAATGACATAAATTCAAAATGAACTTTCAAAAATCTAGAGAGTGTAACTGTGATAAGGTAAACCACAACAAAACACTATTGAAATATTCCAACTCTTTCATTTAAATGAAAGAAATTCAAAATGAGCTTTGAAAAATCAAGAGAATGTAACTGTGACAAGGTAAACCAAAACAAAACACTACTGAAATATTTCCTCTCTTTCATTTAGAAGAAAGAAATTCAAAATGAACTTTGAAAAATCAGGAGAATGTAACTGTGAAATAGTAAACCACGACAAAACACTAATGAAATATTTCGACTCTTTGATTTCAACGACAGAAATTCAAAATGAACTTTGAAAAATCTAGAGAATTTAACTGTGATAAAGTAAGACACAAGAAAACAATACTGAAATAATACAACCCTTGCATTTCAGCGAAAGAAATTCAAATGAACTTTGAAAAATCAAGAGAATGTATCTGTGACACTGTAAACCACAACAAAACACTACTGAAATAATCCAACTCTTGCATTTCAACAAAAGAAATTCAAAATGAACTTTGAAAAATCAAGAGAATGTATCTGTGACAAAGTAAACCACGACAAAACACTAGTGAAATAATCCAACTCTTGCATTTCAACGAAAGAAATTCAAAATGAAGTTTTAAAATCAAGAGAATGTAACTGTGACTAGGTAAGCCGCAACAAAAACACTACTGAAATATTCCAACCCTTGCATTTCAACGAAAGAAATTCAAAATGAACTTTGAAAAATCAAGAGAATGTAAGTGTAACAAAGTAAACCACGACATAACACTACTGAAATATTTCAACTCTTGCATTTAAATGAATGAATTTCAAAATGAACTTTGAAAAATCAAGAGAATGTAAGTGTGATAAGGTAAACCACGAAAAAACACTACTGAAATATTCCAACTCTTTCATTTCAATGAAAGAAATTCAAAAAGAAATTTGAAAAAACAGTAGAATGTAACTGTGAAATGGTAAACCACGACAAACCAGCACTGAAATATTCCAACTCTTGCATTTCAATGAAAGAAATTCAAAACGAAATTTGAAAAATCTATAGAATGTAACTGTGACAAAGTAAACCACTACAAACCAGTACTGAAATAATTCAACTCTTTCATTTCAACTAAAGAAATTCAAAATGAAATTTGAAAAATTAACACAAAGTAACTGTGACAAGGTAAACCACAATAAACCACTACTGAAATATTCCAACTCTTGCATTTCAATGGAAGAAATTCAAAATGAACTTTGAAAAATCAGACCTTTGGAGGGGGAGGGGCCGGGGGGAGGGGGTCGTTCTGTGTCTCAATGCACAAAAAAAGTATAAAAAATGGGGGAGGGAAGGGGAGGTGGGAGGGGAGGGGAGGAGGAGCTGGGAGGAGGAGGAGGAGGAGGGGAGGGGAGGAGGAGGGAGGAGATGGAGGGAGACGGGCCCCTTTGGGGGGCCAAAGGGGGAGGGGCCCTTTGGGCCCCGGGGGGGGGGGGTCTAGGGGAACCTTGAGGGCCGGGGGGAACCACTACTGAAATAATCCAACTCTTGCATTTCAATGAAAGAAATTCACAATGAACTTTGAAAAATCAGACCTTTGGAGGGGGAGGGGCCGGGGGAGGGGGTCGTTCTGTGTCTCAATGCACAAAAAAAGTATAAAAAATGGGGGAGGGAAGGGGAGGGGAGGGGAGGGGGAGGAGGAGGAGGAGGAGGGGGAGGAGGAGGAGGGGAGGGGAGGAGGGGAGGGGAGGAGGGGAGGGGGAGGGGAGGGGAGGGGAGGGAGGAGATGGAGAGAGAGGGGCCCCTTTGGGGGGCCAAAGGGGGGAGGGGCCCTTTGGGCCCCGGGGGGGGGCCGGGGGACCTTTGAGGACCGGGGGAGGGCTTTGGGGTCCGGGGGGCCCTTTGAGGACCTGGGGTGGGCCTTTGCGGGTCTGAGGAGGGCGTTTGGAGGGCGGGGGCTCTTTGGGAGCTTGGGGGACCTTTGAGTACCAGGGGCTTCCTTCGGGGTTGGGTAGTGGACCTCAAAACACTGTTCAAATGGAACTTGTGTATTATAACGACCACAGAGTTTGACCCTCAAATTCTCTTCTAAAACCTTTCCTAAAATCTTCTTTTAAAATGTCTCTATCTGTTTCGCCGAAATAATTCCATAACCTGTCTAAAACAGTTTCGCCCAAATAATCCCTAAACGTAATTCAGCGTGTTCCTTTTGTTTTTGGCATCTCTGCGCTAATGCATTTCAAATTAATAAGAAACCTGATTCCCGCGCTAAAGCAATTCATCGCTAAGATGTTTCTTGGAGAACTGTTTCCATGGCGTTTGGTTATTAATATCCTTTGGAGTTCGACCAAAAGAGTTGTTTCCGAGGCAAAGACATTAATAACTTGGATCTATTCCTGGAGAATCGTTTCTAGGCGAAATTTTTTAAAGTCTGACAGATGATGTCATTGGTTGATTGATCTGTCAAGAAAGGGGAATTAATTTGTTATTTCTAAGGGGAATTATTGATTCACGATAGGGGAATTGAGGTCGACAGCACAGGTGTTCCAAATTCCTGGATCATAACATTCGCCACTGAGAGCGTGCCAAAAACACACCTGGAGAAAGAGGTCATTGACCCCATTAACCACGTGTTCTCCCCAGGGAGGCTATGCCCATATTTGGTGTTAAAAAAAAGTTATAGGTGGCAGCACGGTGTTCGTACCGGAGTCAATAAGGCCCTTCTACTTACACCATCACATTCAGCTTATCAGTGAACCCTATTAAAGAAGTTTCACGCTACTATCTGCAAAAAGGTGGAAATTTGCATTTTTTGCTCGAAGAAAGATCACGATGCCAGCCCTCCAAAAAATGGAGGGCAACTAGGCCCCCTCCAACGCTCATTTTTTTCTCAGAGTCACCCAATTAAAATTTTGAGATAGCCATTTTGTTCAGCATAGTCAAAAATCTAATAAATATGTCTTTTAGGATGACTTAATCCCCCACAGTTCCCAGGGGAAGGGCTGCAAGATATGAACTTTGCCCATTGCTTACATATTGTATTGGTTATTGGGAAGTATACAGACATTTTCAGGAAGGATTTTATTCTCGTGGGGGAGGGGTCTGGAGGAGGGGGTTACTCGGAAGAATCTTTCCGTGGAGGATGTTTCTTTGGGATAAGGGACATTTCTATGAAGGGTGCGCCGGATTTCTAAGCATTATTTAAAAAACGATCAGAAATTAAATAAAAAAAAACAAGTGTTATCAACTAAAAGTAAGGACCAACATTAGAACTTAAAACGAACAGAAATTATTACGCTTATGAAGGGGGTTCTCCCCCTAATGAATACCTCGCTCTTTACGCTAAAGTGTTTTTTTAGTGCTTTCAAAAGAGATATTTATTCTAATTAAACGGCCATTGTGATTCAGGGGTTTGTGAATTAAATTTTTTTTTAACTTTTAACGTAAAGAGCGTGGTATTTAATAAGGGGAGAACCCCTTCATATACGTAGTAAAATACACGTAATAAAAAAAAAAAACAAGCGATATAGCTCAATAGTAATCGAAACTTTTAAAAACGGGATTTTGATGTCAATAAATGTATCAAAAGAATGGGTTTATAATATTGATTCTAAATATATAAATTTTATCAACTTTAGTCCTACTCATCAAAGGCTACGAGCCTGAGAAAATTTACCTGATTTTTTAAAGAGGGAGGAAACATCCCCTACAAGTGAAAGAATTTTAATGAAAATCCCACCGTCAGATTCAGCGTATCACAAAACCCTATTACATAGGTTTCAAGCTCATATCTGCAAAAATCTGCAACTATATTTGCAACGAATTTTTTGCCAGAAGAAAAATATACGAATATAGGAGTTCGTTACGTAAGTTAACTTGTAAATTACGTCAGAACCAAATTTAGAGACAGCCATTTAGCAAAAGAACAGTAAAGTTTTTATGCAAATTTTGTTTACTTATTCACTGACGGTGAACCAAAATAAAAGCTGCATTAACTAAAAAACAATCAGAAATTAAATAAAAAAAACAAGTTTTTTAAACTGAAAGTAAGGAGTGACATTAAAACTTAAAACGAACAGAAATTATTCCGTATATGAAAGGGTCTGTCCCCTCCTCAACGCCTCACTCTTTACGCTAAAGTTTGACTCTGTCTTACAACTTTATTTTTTTAAACAATAAAAACTTTATCGTAAAGAGCGAGGCGTTGAGGAGGGGACAGCCCCTTTCATGTACGGAATAATTTCTGTTCGTTTTAAGTTTTAATGTCACTCCTTACTTTCAGTTTATTAGACTTGTTTTTGTTATTTAATTATAAAAGAAACGATAGTTCCAATTACGAAAGAAAAATTCAAACCGCAAAAAGTAGAAATTATGGATGCTGATTTTTAATGTTCTGTTTTAAATAAAACATCATGAAACTATGTGTTTTTTTTTTCTTTAATAGCACCATAATATCATAGCATCATAAATATGAGTAAAAAACTCAAAACTGTGAATCAACTAAATATATCTAAAAATTATATATTTTGTAAATGGAAAGTATTTTTGATGGTAATTAGTTGGTACTCTATGGTAAATAATTGCTTTCCTGAGTAACTTTCTTTATCATTTCAAAGAGAGTAGTTCAGCAATATAAATAAAAACTTTAGAAATGTAGTCAAATACCAACTGCTGGAGCTCTCTGAAATTCCTATTCACCAGGATCAAGTACTTTTTTCTTGAATATTAAATAAAAAAAACAAGTTTTTTTAACTGAAGGTAAGGAACGACGTTAAAACTTAAAACGAACAGAAATTATTCCGTATATGAAAGAGGCTGCCCCCTCCTCAACGCCTCGCTCTTTACGCTAAAGTTTTTTATTGTTTAAATAAAACTGAGTTGTGATAAAGTCAAACTTTAGCGTAGAAAGCGAAGAGTTGAGGAAGGGGCAGCCCCTTTCATATACGGAATAACTTCTGTTCGTTTTAAGTTTTAACGTCGTTCCTTACTTTCAGTTAAAAAACTTGCTTTTTTATTTAATTTTTGAATGTATTTGAATTAATATAGATATTGATTTTGGTTCACCGTACATGAATAATTAAAACAAAACATGCATTCCGTGTATGAAAGGGGCTGTCCCCTCCTCAACGCCTCGCTCTTTACGCTAAAGTTTTTTATTGTTTAAAAAAATAGAGTTGTGAGAAAGTCAAATTTCAGCGTAAAGAGCGAGGCGAAGTTCCATGAGACTCGTGGTCCAGATTTGATTCTTGTCAATTCAGTTTCTGAAACAAAAAGGTTTTAATCTACCCGTGGTATAAAATAGTGCCACTCACTTATTGTGCAAAAGAGACTGGTGGACTAAATTCACCACCCTGAAAGTGTATTCAAAATTAGGGTTTGCAAAGAAGCATATGTTCATTTACACTTGTACTCTTCTGATCTATCAGCTTAAAATACTTTTCCCAAAACAAAGTTTTATGAAATAAAGCAAAAAATATTCGGAAAAGCTACATTTATCTAAAAATTACCAAAAATAAAGTCAAATCATAGTTTAAACTTGAAACGACGATCAATCCCTGTCGATGAATAAATAAAACCCGAAACAAACATGAATTACAATAAATAATCAAGTCAAACTTCAAGCGAACAGAAATTATCAGAAATAAGGGTAGCAAGAACGTCAAAGTGTCATAAACCTTCTAAAGGCCAAAGTGTCATTTGCAAATTCCTAAAAACAGTTTTTATTTCGAGCTTTGTGTTTTTATCTATCATAGCATGAACAAAAAATGAAACAAAATCATTCTATTAACCAAGATTACTTAAAAGAATCAATAAAAGTAGATTATCTGTTTAGTATTTCCTGGCATTAATCCCTGAAAGTGTCAGCAGTCTTAGATTTATTTAGTTATAAAAGAAACAACCAACATACTTTTTTTCAGTAAAGCGTGAATTTTAATTTGGTTCAACATCCCTCTCAACATTCCCTGAAAGTTTCAACTTAATACCGTTAGCTGTTCCTGACATACTGCAGATAGGTCCCTTTGACAACCTGCATGTATTTACTGTATTTTGGCTTAGTTAAACTTCCACAAAAAATTCTCTAAAAGTCTCGACTTAATACGCTTAGCCATATCTGACGTATTCTAGATGCCTCTTTTGGGATCCTGGATGCAGTTAGTGTCTTTTGATTTAGTTAGGTAGAACCCTCTACATTCCCCGAAATGTTCAATTTGATGCCAATAGATGTTCTTGAGTAATTGCAGATACGCCCTTTTGAAACCTGGATGCACGGAGGGTCGTTTGATATAGTCCTACCCCCCCCCCCCAAAAAAAAAATTAACAACCTGGATGCATATAGTCTCTTTTGGTTCAGTTCAAAATCTCCTTAAACATTATTTGGAAATTACAATTTAATATCCTTAGTTGCTCCTGAGATATTGCAGGTACACATTCTATGTATGTTTAAATTTGATACCTTTAGTCATTCCTAAGATATTGCAGATACATCCTTTTGAAAATTGACGCATATAGCGTTTTTTTTTTATTTAATTAATCCCCCTGTCCTCTTTAACATTATCTGAAAGTTTCAATTTAATACCCTCCGACGTTCCTCAGATTTGACAACCTGGATAGATATAAAGCCTTTTGATTTCATTCATCATCCTTCTTGACTTCCTTAGAAATTTTAACTTGATACCTTAACCCTTATTGAAATATTGTGGATGCGCCCTTTTGACAACCTGGATACAGATAGAGTATTTATATTTAGTACAACATGTCCCTCAGCATTCAGCAAAAGTTTCAACTTGATACCCTTGGCTGTTCCTGAGATATTGCAGGTACATCATTTTTACAACTTGAACAACATAGGGTCTTTCGATTTAGTCCAAAGTTCCTTAGTTGGACTAAGGAGCCCCTTAGTTGGACTAAGGAACTTAATATCCTTAGCCAATCCCGAGTGATTGTAGATACGTTCTTCTGACAATATGGAAGCACATAGTTTCTTTTAATTTAGTTCAACCTCCCACTCAACATGCCCTGAATGATTCAATTGAAGCCTCTTAGCCATTCCTTGATATGATAGATGCATCCTTTTGACAGCCTTGATGCATATAGTGTCTTTTGATTCAGTTAAACCACCCCTCTCAACATTAACTGAAAGTTTCAACTCGACACCCTTAGGCATTCTTGAGTTATCGCAGACTCGCCTTTTTGAGAACCTGGATGCATTCTGATTAAGTTCAACATCCCCCTCAACACTCTGTGAAAGTTGCAGTATAATACCCAAAGATATTCCTGAGATATTACGGATACACTCTTTTGATAACCTGGATGAACATGGAAAGTTTGATTTGGTTCATGCCCCCCCCCCCCAGCATTCTCTGAAAGTTTCAGTTTTCTATAATTAGCTGCTTTTGGGCTTTACGTTCATGAATTATCGCAGATATGCCATTTTGACAACCTCAATTTCATATAATGTGTTTTGACTTAGCTCAACATGCCCCTCAATATTCCCTAAAAACCTAAAATTAATAGCCTAATCCGTTCCTGAGATATTGCAGACACGCCCTTTTGGCATCCTGGATCCATATGGTGTCTTTTGATTTAGCTCAACATCACCCTCATTATTCCCCGGAAGTTTCACTCATTATTCCCTGGAAGAACCCAGGATAAAGCTGCTCCGTTTTCCAATAATCAAACCTATATGTGAAGTTTGGGCAACTTGCATAGTTTACATCCCTTGCCCTAAAGGGGAACATATAATCTATGGAAGCATATTTACTGGACCTTTAGATAGACTATTTTGAACAAAATGACTATCTCAAACTTTGATAGGGGCTGAGGGGGAAGGGGTTTAGGAAGGGACGGAAGAGAGTTAGTAGTCCTCCAATAAATTTTAACGCTTAAAAGGTGCACTAGGACTGGTAAGTTTCATTACTTTATTTGTGGATTGCCAATCAAATTTACCCTTCCCCCCACCCTAATGTTTCTACTACATTTCTTTCCGTCCGAAGTAGTCTGAGGGGGGGGGTGGAGAAAAACTTACAACCCACTTCGCTCTTTACTTAGGCAAAATTACTGCGCTGCCTATAATATATTAGCGTGGTGATCCACACTTTGAGAATTGCTTAGCAAACTATTTTTTGGCAAAATCTCAGGTTTGTAAAAGTGCAATATAGGACATTTAGACGTGATAAGCAATGATAGCAATGATAAGCACTCGAGTAGAGATCTGGTTCCCATACAAAAAGGAGCAGAATCCAGTATTTTTATATTGCAAAGGGGTTTAAAGTAGAAAGGCCTCATGAGCTCCCACGACTCACCCCTGCTGCCACCTACAACTTTTTACATAATTATGCATGTTTTTATGGTTTTTGTCAGTGAGAATGGAAAAAAAGAATTTTTCTCATTTGAAAAAACATGAATTTTCTCACATTGATGGATGTTTTCTTGGATGGTTATGTGTGTTGGTCAATTTATTTGATGTTTTTCATGGATGTCAACAGCAATTCATGTCTGTTTTATGGTTTTCGTCAGTGAGAATGAAAAAACAGGAACTTTCTCACATTTATGGATGTCAACAGCAATTTATGTATGTTTTATGGTTTTTGTCAGTGAGAATGAAAAAACAGGAACTTTCTCACATTTATGGATGTCAACAGCACTTTATTTCTGTTTTATGGTTTTTGTCAGTTATAATGTAAAAACAGGAACTTTCTCACATTTATTGATGTAAACATTAATTTATGTCTGTTTTATGGTTTTTGTCAGTGAGAATGTACATGCTCGACGCGAATGTTATGAGATTGTTTGGCTAACCTAACCTGATAAATTGATTTACATACTCGGTGGGGGAATTACTGGTTCACGAAAGGGAAATTAAGAAACAAACATGGCTTCTTTAATCTTTAGGATAACCTAACCTGAGAAATTGATTTACATAATCGGCAGGGGAAATATTGATTCACGAAAGGGGAATTAAGAAAAATTATGGTTTCTTTAATCTTTAGGCTAACCTAACCTGAGAAATTGATTTACATAATCGGCGGGGAATTATTGATTCACGAAGGGGGAATTAAGAAACATTACGGCTTCTTTAATCTTAGGTCTGAGGGATAAACGTTCTTTAGGTCAGAGAGAAAAATTAATATTCTATTTTTAAATAGGGCTTGATTGATCTTTAGTGTCAGGAATTAGAAATGACATCACTTGTTATCTTGGAATTATGCGGGAGTCTAGAGATAGAAATTCTATTTTTAAATACGGCTTCACTGAGCTTTAAGTCGAAGAGATAAATTGATATTCTAACGAAACCTTAATAGTGTAGCTAGGAACATTTATGAGATGAAGAGATTAACGTAGGAAAGGGTTTCCTAGAAATTTGAAATGTGAAAGCAAAGAGATGCCAAAAACAAAAGGAACACGCTGAGATTACGTTTAGGGATTATTTGGGTGAAACAGTTTTAGACATTTTAGGGAATTATTTCGGCGAAACAGTTAGAGACATTTTAAAAGATGATTTTAGAAATGGTTTTAGAAGAGGTTTTGAGTGTGGTCGTTATAGTAAGCAAGTTCTATTTGAACAGTTTCGTGAGGTCCTCTACCCCAACCCCAAAGGGCCCCGATCACCCTACCCCGACCCAAAGGACTCCGATCCCCATACCCCAATCCCGAAGGAACACCCCGGTCCCCAAAGGTTCCCCGGGCCCCGTCTTTCGTTGATGTATGTTGTCTGAAACCTATGATTTGAGGTGTATGGGTTGCTATTTTTGACTTTTCTGAGTTGGATTTATTAGTCTTTCATAGGTATGTGTTGTCTGAAACCTATGATTTGGGATGTGTAGGTTGCTATTTTTTACTTTTCTGAGTTAGATTTCTTAGCCTATTATAGGTTTGTTTTGTCAGAAAATTATGATTTGGGATGTGCAGTTTGCTTTTTGGAGTTTTCAGAGCTAGGATTCTTAGTCTCTCATAGGTGTTTGTTGTCTGAAACTTCTAGTTTTGGATGAGTAGTTTGCTATTTCAGACTTTTATGAGCTAGGCTTTCCTAGTATATCGTAGGTGAATGTTGTCAGAAAATTATGATTTGGTAAATGTAAATTACTATTTCGGGCTTTTCTGAGCAAGAGTTATTAGTACATAATATGTGTTTTTTGTCTCAAACGTATAGTTTGGGATGAGTAGTTTGATATTTTTGACTTTTCTGAGCTAGGTTTCTTAGCCTTTCATAGGTGTGTGGTGTCAGAAACTTATGATTTGGGATATGTAAATTAATATTTTTGACTTTTCAGAGATGAATTTCTTAGACTTTCGTAGGTGTGTGTTGACTGAAACTTATGATTTGAGATATATAAATTACTATTTTGGGCTTCTCTAAGCTAGATTTCTTAGTCTTTCGTTGGTGTGTGTTGTCTGAAACCTATGATTTGGGATTTGTAGTTTTGTTTTTTGGACTTTTCAGAGCTAGGATTCTTAGTCCCTCATAGGTGTTTGGTGTCTGAAACCTAAAGTTTGGGATGAGTAGTTTGCTATTTTAGGCTTTTCTGAGCTAAGGTTTCTTAGTATTTCGCAGGTGTGTGTTGTCTGAAACTTATGACTTGAGGTGTCTAATTTGCTATTTCAGGCCTTTCTGAGCTAAGGTTTCATAGTATTTCGTAGGTGAATGTTGTCTAAAACTTATGATTTGGGGTATGTAAATTACTATTTCGGGCTTTTCTAAGATAGATTTCTTAGTCTTTCGTTGGTGTGTGTTGACTAAAACCTATGATTTGGGATATAAGGTTCTTAGTTTTTCGTTGTTGTGTGTTGTCTGAAACCCATGATTTGGGATTTGTAGTTTGCTTTTTGGAGTTTTCAGAGCTAGGATTCTCAGTCCCTCATAGGTGTGTTTTATCTGAAACCTATAGTTTGGGATGAGTATTTTGCTATTTAAGGCTTTTCTGAGCTGAGGTTTCTTAGTATTTTTTAGGTGTGTGTTGTCTGAAACTTACGACTTGAGGTGTGTAATTTGCTATTTCAGGCTTTTCTGAACTAAGGTTTCATAGTATTTCTTAGGTGAATGTTGTCTGAAACCTATGATTTGGGATATGTAAATTAATATTTCGAGCTTTTCTCAGCTAGAGTTCATAGTCTTTTGTTGATGTTTGTTGTCTGAAACCAATGATTTGGGATGGGTGGTTTGCTATTTTTGACTTTTCTGAGAAGGATTTCTTAGCCTTTCCTAGGTATGTGTTGTCTGAAACCTATGATTTGGGATGATTAATTTGCTATTTTTGACTTTTCTGAGCTAGGTTTATTAGTCTTTCATAGGCGTGTGCTGTCAGAAAATTATGATTTGGGATTTGTAGTTTGCTTTTTAGACTTTTCAGAGCTAGGATTCTTAGTCCCTCATAGGTGTTTGTTGTCTGAAACCTATAGTTTGTGATGAATAGTTTGCTATTTCAGGCTTTTCTGAGCTAAGGTTTCTTAGTATTTCATAGGTGTGTGTTGTCTGAAACTTATGATTTGAGGTATGCAATTTGATATTTCTGACTTTTCATAACCAGATTTCTTAGTTTTTCGTAGGTGTGGGGTGTCTGAAACCAATGATTTGGGATGTGTGGGTTGCTATTTTTTGACTTTTCTGAGCTGGATTTCTTAGCCTTTCTTAGGTGTGTGTTGACTGAAACCTATGATTTGGGAATGAGTGGTTTGCTATTTTTGACTTTTCTGAGCTAGATTTCTTAGCATTTCATAGGTGTGTGCTTTCAGAAAATTATGATTTGGGGGGTGTAGTTTGCTTTTCGGACTTTTCAGAGCTAGGATTCTTAGTCCCTCATAGGTGTTTGTTGTCTGAAACTCCTAGTTTAGGATGAGTAGTTGGCTATTTCAGGTTTTTTTGAGCTATGATTTCTTAGTATTTCGTAGGTGAAGCTTCCACGTCAGTTTTAAGTTCACCAAGCCATAAAAAATTTAAGGTTCAATTCTAAATTTTTCCATAGAAGATAGGAAAAGTTGTACTATGATTGTGAGTATTTTCTATGAAGGTAGAAAGTTTCACTTTAATTCTAAATTTTCTTAAATTCAGTTCCGACTTTTCTCAAAGAGATGAAAAAATTTAAAAGTTCGGCTCCAAATATTTTGCACGTCAGTTTTAAGTTCACCAAGACATAAAAAATTTAAAGTTCACTTCTAAATTTTTCCACAGAAGATAGGAAAAGTTATACTATGATTATGATTATTTTCCATGAAGATAAAAAGTTTCACTTTAATTCTAAATTTTCCTAAATCTTAAAATGACATCAAATATGCTTACGGCTCTACCAATCGTACTCAGTGCTTGTTCATAGACACGACGCGGCTTTTCCACTGATACTCGATGGCAGGTTATTGACACTACCGAGTTTATTGCATGCATTAAATCAGTATTTTTTACGGCAGTGGAAGGATCAACTTACAATTCATATCTGTATAAACTGAAGATGAATGATTTGACGAAAGTATGTGCGCATGAAAAAATCATCGTCGTGTTGAATGCTGACAAGAAGAAATACCTGAACTATGAAACGAGTGCAAGTGGAGATCTTATTGGGAATGTATGCATACGTTGTCATGACAGTGAGGAGTTAAATTCCTTTGGTGTACCCAAGAATTTCCATCATGCAAGTGGTGGATATACGAGAGTAACATTACCAGAGAAATTAGTAGTCAAAGAGAATGCAAACTTAAAAATAATAGTTGATGAAGAGGGACAACTTCTAGCTAATGGTTCTGGTAGCATGTTAGCCGTTGATAGATCTTATCGCAATCTTTCCGGTGTTAGCATTCGAATGAAAGCAAAAGGAAAAAGAAGACATGCATACAGCTGCATCAACATCATAAATCATATCATGTCAATGTGCCATAACTGCTATCTATGTAAAAATATTGTGACAATAGACAGTGAAATCGCAGGCAGAATAAAAAAGACATTAGCAGACAATATCATCAATGAATATAAAGATGAATTGACGGAAAGTGAAGCGCAAGTCAACTAATATTGTATAATAATGTATTTAACATATTTTTATATTAATATTCTACATGTCGTTATTTCATTAAAAATATCTAATGCATTATTTTGTTAAGTGTTCATTATTTTTAGGGTATGCTAGAACGTCAAACGTTCAAAATATCTATTAAAAAGGTCAGAGACGTAAGAAAAATAATTTTAGAGGTAATGATACTACTAGCAGGCTCAATTTTTCATAGAAGATAGAAAAGTTCAAGTTCTCTTCTGAATTTTACCAAAGAACACAATTCAATTCTAATTTCACCAGAGAAAATAAAAAGCTTACACTTCAGTTTTAAGTTCCCCAAGACATAAAAAATTTAAAGTTCACTTCTAAATTTTTCCGTAGAAGATATGAAAAGTTATACTATGATAGTGATTATTTTCCATGAAGATAAAAAGTTTCACTTTAATTCTAAATTTTCTTAAATTCAGTTCCGACCTTTCTCAAAGAGTTAAATTTAAAGTTCTATTCCAAATATTTTCCCGGAACAAGAAAAGTCCCAAGACATAAAAAATTTAAAGTTCACTTCTAAATTTTTCCGTAGAAGATAGGAAAAGTTATACTATGATTATGATTATTTTCTATGAAGATAAAAAATTTCACTTTAATTCTAAATTTTCTTAAATTCAGTTCTGACCGTTCTCAAAGAGATGAAAAAATTTAAAGTTCTCTTCCAAATATTTCCCCGGAAGAAGAAAAGTTCAACTTCGATTCTGAATTTTCTCAATGAAAATGAAATAAGTTATTGATCAATTCTATTTCCCCAAAATAATAGAAAATTTTCCACTTCAATTCAGATTTTTCTCAAAGAGATGAAAAAATTAAAAATATTGTTCCAAATTTTTCTTAGAAGATAGAAAAGTTCAAGTTCTAATCTGAATTTTACCAACGAACACAATTCAATTCTAATTTCTCCAGAGAAAATAAAAAGCTTCCGCTTCAGTTTTAAGTTTACCAAGACATAAAAAATTTAAAGTTCAGTACTAAATTTTTCCTTAGAAGATAGGAAAAGTTATACTATGATTGTAATTATCTTCTATGAAGATAAAAAGTTCCACTTTAATTCTAAATTTTCTTAAATTCAGTTCCGACCTTTCTCAAAGAGATGAAAAAATTTAAAGTTCTGTTCGATATATTTTCTCGGAAGAAGAAAAGTTCAACTTCGATTCTGAATTTTCTCATTGAAAATGAAATGAGTTATTGATCAATTCTATTTCCCCAAAATAATATAAAAATTTTCCACTTCAGTTCAGATTTTTCTCAACGAGATGAAAAAATTTAAAATACTATTCCAAATTTTTCATAGAAGATAGAAAAGTTCAAGTTCTCTTCTGAATTTTACCAACAAACACAATTCAATTCTAATTTCTCCAGAGAAAATAAAAAGCTTACACTTCAGTTTTAAGTTCACCAAGACATAAAAAATTTAAAGTTCTGTTCTAAATTTTTCCATAGAAGATAGGAAAAGTTATACTATGATATTGATTATTTTCCATGAAGATAAAAAGTTTCACTTTAATTCTAAATTTTCTTAAATTCAGTTCCGACTTTTCACATAGAGATGAAAAAAATTTAAAGTTCTGTTCCAAATTTTTCATAGAATATTGGAAAAGTTATACTTTGATCGTGAATATTCAAGTTCTCTTCTGAATTTTACCAAAGAACACAATTCCATTCTAATTTCTCCATAGAAAATAAAAAGCTGCCACTTCAGTTCTAAGTTCACCGTGGCATAAGCAGTTTAGAATTCAATTCTAAATTTCTATATAGGAGACGGGCAAATTTATACTATGATTATGATTATCTTCTATGAAGATTAAAAGTTTCACTTAAAATGCATATTTTACGAAGGAAGTGGAGGAAAGTTCTACTTCAATTCTGAATTTTCTCAATGAAAAAGAAATAAGCTATTGATCACTTCTATTTTCCCAAAATAATATAAAAATTTTCCACTTCAGTTTAGATTTTTCTCAAACAGATGAAAAAATTTAAAATACTGTTCCAAATTTTTGATAGAAGATAGAAAAGTTCTTGTTCTCTTCTGAATTTAACCAAAGAACATAATTCATTTCTAATTTCTCCAGAGAAAATAAAAAGTTTCCATATCACTTTTAAGTTCACCAAGACATAAAAATTTAAAGTTCAATTCTAAATTTTCCATAGAAGATAGGAAAAGTTATACTATGATTGTGATTATTTTCCATGAAGATAAAAAGTTTCATTTTAATTCTAAATTTTCTTAAATTCAATTCCGACTTTTCTCAAAGAGATGAAAAAATTTGAAGTTCTGTTCCAAATATTTTCCCGGAAAAAGAAAAGTTCAACTTCGATTCTGAATTTTTACAATGAAAATGAAATAAGTTATTGATCAATTCTGTTTTCCTAAAATAATATAAAATTTTCCACTTCCACTCAGATTTTTCTCAAAGAGATGACAAAATTTTAAATATTGTTCTAAATTTTTTATAGAAGATAGGAAAAGTTATACTTTGATTGTGAACATTCTTCATGAAGATATGGAGCTCCACTTTAATTCTGAGTTTTCTCGAAAAAGTTCAAAATGTACAAGTTGTCTTCTGAATTTTCTTAGAGAAGAGAAAAAAGTTAGCTCAATTCTGAAATTTACCAATGAAAATGAAAAAGCTTCCATTTCAGTTCCTAATTTCTCAAATACATAAAAAATTTAAAGTTCAATTCTAAATTTTACCATAGAAGATAGGAATGACTATACTGTGATTGTGATTATTTACCATGAGGATAAAAAGCTTCAGTTTATTTCTAATTTTTCTTAAATTCAGTTCATTCATCTAACCACCAAAAACAATAGGTTAGGTTAGGTATAAATAAATATTAATAAATAATTAGAAACATCTCTACATGTTTAAGTTAGGTTAGGTTAACTTATCATGAGCGCTAATGATAAGCTAACCTAACCTAACTTAAACATGGTAAAAAGATTAAATTAGGTTAGGTTAGGCTTGCTTAAGTAAGGTTAGGTTAAGTTAGGTTAGGTTAGCCTACGTACGCGCGCGTACGTAGGCTAACCTAACCTAACTTAACCTACCCTAACTTAAGCTAGCCTAACCTAACCTAATTTAATCTTTTTACCATGTTTAAGTTAGGTTAGGTTAGCTTATCATGAGCGTTCATGATAAGTTAACCTAACCTAACTTAAACATGTAGAGATGTTTCTAATTATTTATTAATATTTATTTATATCTAACCTAACCTATTGTTTTTGGTGGTTAGATGAATGAATGAACTGAATTTAAGAATAATTAGAAATAAAGTGAAATTTTTTATCTTCATGTAAATAATCACAATCATAGTATAGTCATTCCTATCTTCTATGGAAAAATTTAGAATTGAACTTTAAATTTTTTATGTCTTTGAGAAATTAGGAATTGAAATGGAAGCTTTTTCATTTTCATTGGTAAATTTCAGAATTGAGCTAACTTTTTTCTCTTCTCTAAGAAAATTCAGAAGAGAACTTGTACATTTTGAGCTTCTTCGAGAAAACTCAGAATTAAAGTGGAGCTCCATATCTTCATGAAGAATGTTCACAATCAAAGTATAACTTTGCCTATCTTCTATGAAAAATTTAGAACAATATTTAAAATTGTGTCATCTCTTTGAGAAAAATCTGAATTGAAGTGGAAAATTTTATATTATTTTAGGAAAATAGAATTGATCAATAACTTATTTCATTTTCATTGTGAAAATTCAGAATTGAAGTTGAACTTTTTTTTGTCCGGGAAAATCTTTGGAATAGAACTTTAAATTTTTTATCTATTTGAGAAAGGTCGGAATTCAATTTAAGAAAATTTAGAATTAATGTGAAATTTTTTATCTTCAAGGAAAATAATCACAATCATAGTATAACTTTTCCTATCTTCTATGGAAAAATTTAGAATTGAACTTTAAATTTTTATGTCTTGGTGAACTTAAAAGTGATATGGAAACTTTTTATTTTCGCTGGAGAAATTAGAAATGAATTATGTTCTTTGGTAAAATTCAGAAGAGAACAAGAACTTTTCTATCTTCTATGAAAAATTTGGAATAGTATTTTAAATTTTTTCATCTGTTTCACAAAAATCTAAACTGAAGTGGAAAATTTTTATATTATTTTGAGAAAATAGAAATGATCAATAACTTATTTCATTTTCATTGAGAAAATTCAGAATTGAAGTTGAACTTTTCTTCACTTCTTTGAGAAAATTTAAAATTGAAGTGAAACTTTTAACCTTCATAGAAAATAATCACAATCATAGTATAACTTTTCCTATCTTCTATGTAGAAATTTAGAATTGAACTTTAAATTTTTTATGTCATGGCGAACTTAAAACTGAATTTGCAGCTTTTTATTTTCTATGGAGAAATTAGAATTGAATTGTGTTCTTTGGTAAAATTCAGAAGAGAACTTGAATATTCACGATCAAAGTATAACTTTTCCAATATTCTATGAAAAATTTGGAACAGAACTTTAAATTTTTTTCATCTCTATGTGAAAAGTCGGAACTGAATTTAAGAAAATTTAGAATTAAAGTGAAACTTTTTATCTTCATGGAAAATAATCACTATCATAGTATAACTTTTCCTATCTTCTATGGAAAAATTTAGAACAGAACTTTAAATTTTTTATGTCTTGGTGAACTTAAAACTGAAGTGTAAGCTTTTTATTTTCTCTGGAGAAATTAGAATTTAATTGTGTTTGTTGGTAAAATCCAGAAGAGAACTTGAACTTTTCTATCTTCTATGAAAAATTTGGAATAGTATTTTAAATTTTTTCATCTCTTTGAGAAAAATCTGAACTGAAGTGGAAAATTTTTATATTATTTTGGGGAAATAGAATTGATCAATAACTCATTTCATTTTCAATGAGAAAATTCAGAATCGAAGTTGAACTTTTCTTCTTCCTAGAAAATATATTGAACAGAACTTTAAATTTTGTCATCTCTTTGAGAAAGGTTGGAACTGAATTTAAGAAAATTTAGAATTAAATTGAAACTTTTTATCTTCATAGAAAATAATCACAATCAAAGTATAACTTTTCCTATCTTCTAAGGAAAAATTTAGAACTGAACTTAAATTTTTTATGTCTTGGTGAACTTAAAACTGAAGTGGAAGCTTTCTATTTTCTCTGGAGAAATTAGATTTGAATTGTGTTCTTTAGTAAAATTCAGATTAGAACTTGAACTTTTCTATCTTCTAAGAAAAATTTGGAACAATATTTTAAATTTTTTAATCTATTTGAGAAAAATCTGAATTGAAGTGGAAAATTTTCTATTATTTTGGGAAAATAGAATTGATCAATAACTTATTTCATTTTCATTGAGAAAATTCAGAATCGAAGTTGAACTTTTCTTCTTCCGGGGAAATATTTGGAACAGAACTTTAAATTTTTTCATCTCTTTGAGAATGGTCAGAACTGAATTTAAGAAAATGTAGAATTAAAGTGAAATTTTTTATCTTCATAGAAAATAATCATAATCATAGTATAACTTTTCCTATCTTCTACGGAAAAATTTAGAAGTGAACTTTAAATTTTTTATGTCTTGGGACTTTTCTTGTTCCGGGAAAATAATTGGAATAGAACTTTAAATTTTTTCATCTATATGAGAAAAGTCGGAACTGAATTTAAGAAAATTTAGAATTAAAGTGAAACTTTTTATCTTCATGGAAAATAATCACTATCATAGTATAGCTTTTCATATCTTCTACGGAAAAATTTAGAAGTGAACTTTAAATTTTTTATGTCTTGGTGAACTTAAAACTGAAGTGTAAGCTTTTTATTTTCTCTGGTGAAATTAGAATTGAATTGTGTTCTTTGGTAAAATTCAGAAGAGAACTTGAACTTTTCTATCATCTATGAAAAATTGAGCCTGCTAGTAGTATCATTATCTCTAAAATTATTTTTCTCACATCTCTGACCTTTTTAATAGATATTCTGAACGTTTGACGTTCTAGCATACCCTAAAAATAATGAACACTTAATAAAATAATGCATTAGATATTTTTAATGAAATAACGACATGTAGAATATTAATATAAAAATATGTTAAATACATTATTATACATTATTAGTACACTTGCGGTTCACTTTCCGTCAATTCATCTTTATATTCATTGATGATATTGTCTGCTAATGTCCTTTTTATTCTGCCTGCGATTTCACTGTCTATTGTCACATTATTCTTACATAGATAGCAGTTTTGGCACATTGACATGATATGATTTATGATGTTGATGCAGCTGTATGCATGTCTTCTTTTTCCTTTTGCTTTCATTCGAATGCTAACACCGGAAAGATTGCGATAAGATCTATCAACGGCTAACATGCTACCAGAACCATTAGCTAGAAGTTGTCGCTCTTCATCAACTATTATTTTTAAGTTGGCATTCTCTTTGACTACTAATTTCTCTGGTAATGTTACTCTCGCATAACCACCACTTGCATGATGGAAATTCTTTGGTACACCAAAGGAATTTAACTCCTGACTATCATGACAACGGATGCATACATTCCGAATAAGATCTACTCTTGCACTCGTTTCATAGTTCAGGTATTTCTCCTTGTCAGCATTCAACAAGACGATGATTTTTTCATGTGCACATACTTTCGTCGAATAATTCATCTTCACTTTTTACAGAAATGAATTGTGTGTTGATCCTTCCACTGCGTAAAAAAAACTGATTTAATGCATGCAATAAACTCGGTAGTGTCGATAACCTGCCATAGAGTCTCAGTGGAAAAGCCGCGTCGTGTCTATGAACAAGCACAGAGTACGATTGGTAGAGCCGTAAGCATATTTCATGTCATTTTAAGATTTAGGAAAATTTATAATTAAAGTGAAACTTTTTATCTTCATGGAAAATAATCATAATCATAGTATAACTTTTCCTCTCTTCTTTGGAAAAATTTAGAAGTGAACTTTAAATTTTTTATGACGTCGCGAACTTAAAATTGACGTGGAACATATTTTGAGCAGAACTTTAAATTTTTTCATCTCTTTGAGAAACGTCGGAACTGAATTTAAGAAAATTTAGAATTAAAGTGAAACTTTATATCTTCATAGAAAATAATAACAATCATAGTATAACTTTTCCTATCTTCTATGGAAAAATTTAGAACTGAACTTTAACTTTTTTATGTCTTGGTGAACTTAAATCTGACGTGGAAGCTTCACCTACGAAATACTAAGAAACCTTAGCTCAGAAAAGCCTGAAATAGCCAACTACTCATCCCAAACTAGAAGTTTCAGACAACAAACACCTATGAGGGACTAAGAATCCTAGCTCTGAAAAGTCCAAAAAAAACTACACCCCCCAAATCATAATTTTCTGAAAGCACACACCTATGAAATGCTAAGAAATCTAGCTCAGAAAAGTCAAAAATAGCAAACCACTCATTCCCAAATCATAGGTTTCAATCAACACACACCTACGAAAGGCTAAGAAATCCAGCTCAGAAAAGTAAAAAAATAGCAACCCACACATCCCAAATCATAGGTTTCAGACACCCCACACCTACGAAAGACTAAGAAATCTGGTTATGAAAAGTCAGAAATAACAAAGTTCATACCTCAAATCTTAAGTTTCAGACAACACACACCTATGAAATACTAAGAAACCTTAGCTCAAAAAAGTCTGAATAGCAAACTATTCATCCCAAACTATAGGTTTCAGACAGTAAACACCTATGAGGGACTAAGAATCCTAGCTCTGAAAAGTCTACAAAGCAAACTACAAATCCCTAATCATAATTTTCTGACAGCACACACCTATGAAAGGCTAAGAAACCTAGCTCAGAAAAGTCAAAAGTAGCAAATTAACCATCCCAAATCATAGGTTTCAGACAACACATACCTAGGAAAGGCTAAGAAATCCAGCTCAGAAAAGTCAAAAATAGCAACCCACCCATCCCAAATCATTGGTTTCAGACAACACACATCAACGATAGACTAAGAAATCTAGCTTAGAAAAGCCCGAAATAGTACTTTACATATCCCAAATCATAAGTTTCAGACAACATTCACCTACGAAATACTATGAAACCTTAGCTCAGAAAAGCCTGAAATAGCAAATTACACACCTAAAATCATAAGTTTCAGAAAACACACACCTAAGAAATACTAAGAAACCTTAGCTCAGAAAAGCCTGAAATAGAAAACTACTCATCCCAAACTATAGGTTTCAGACAAAAAACAACTATGAGGGACTATGAATCCTAGCTCTGAAAAGTTCAAAAAGCAAAGTACAAATCCCAAATCATAGGTTTCAGACAACACACACCAACGAAAGACTAAGAACCTTATATCCCAAATCATAGGGTTCAGTCAACACACACCAACGAATGACTAAGAAATCTAATTTAGAAAAGCCCGAAATAGTAAGTTACATATCCCAAATCATAAGTTTCAGACAACATTCACCAACGAAATACTATGATACCTTAGCTCAGAAAGGCCTGAAATAGCAAATTATACACCTCAGGTCATAAGTTTCAGACAACACACACCTACAAAATACTAAGAAACCTTAGCTCAGAAAAGCCTGAAATAGCAAACTACTCATCCCAAACTATAGGTTTCAGACAACAAACACCTATGAGGGACTAAGAATCCTAGCTCTGAAAAGTCCAAAAAAGCAAAACTACAAATCCCAAATCATAGGTTTCAGACAACACATACCAACAAAAGACTAAGAAATCTAGCTTAGAAAAGCCCGAAATAGTAATTTACATATCCCAAATCATAAGTTTCAGTCAACACACACCTAAGAAAGGCTAAGAAATCCAGCTCTGAAAAGTCAAAAAGCAAACTACTCATCCAGAACTATAGGTTTCAGACTACAAACACCTATGAAAGGCTAAGAAATCTAGCTGAGAAAAGTCAAAAATAGTAATGTACATATCCCAAATCATAAGTTTCTGACAACACACACCTATGAAAGACTAAGAAACCTAGCTCAGAAAAGTCAAAAATAGCAAACTACTCATCCTAAACTATAGGTTTCAGACAACAAACACCTATGAGGGACTAAGAAATCTAGCTCAGAAAAGCCCGAAATAGTAATTTACATATCCCAAATCATAATTTTCTGACAACATTCACCTACGATATACTATGAAAGCCAAGCTCATAAAAGTCTGAAATAGCAAACTATTCATCCCAAACTAGAAGTTTCAAACAACAAACACCTATGAGGGACTAAGATTCCTAGCTCTGAAAAGTCAAAATAGCAAACTACACATCCCAAATCATAATTTTTTGACAAGATAAATCTATGAAATGTTAAGAAATCCAGCCCAGAAAAGTCAAAAATAGCAAACCACCCATCCCAAATCATAGGTTTCAGACAACACATACCTATGAAAGACTAAGAAATCCAACTCAGAAAAGTCAAAAATAGCAACCCATACACCTCAAATCATAGGTTTCAGACAACATACATCAACGAAAGACGGGGCCCGGGGAACCTTTGGGGACCGGGGGGTTCCTTCGGGATTGGGTTATGGGGATTGGAGCCCTTTGGGTCGGGGTAGGGCTATCGGGGCCCTTTGTGGTTGGGGTAGAGGACCTCACGACACTGTTCAAATAGAACTTGCTTACTGTAACGACCACACTCAAAACCTCTTCTAAAACCATTTCTAAAATCATCTTTTAAAATGTCTCTAACTGTTTCGCCGAAATAATTCCCTAAAATGTCTAAAACCGTTTCACCCAAATAATCCCTAAACGTAATCTCAGCGTGTTCCTTTTGTTTTTGGCATCTCTTTGCTTTCACATTTCTAATTTCTAGGAAACCCTTTCCTACGTTAATCTCTTCATCTCATAAATGTTCCTAGCTACACTATTAAGGTTTCGTTAGAATATCAATTTATCTCTCCGACTTAAAGCTCAGTGAAGCCGAATTTAAAAATAGAATTTCTACCTCTTTAGACTCCCGCATAATTCCAAGATAACAAGTGATGTCATTTCTAATTCCTGACACTAAAGATCAATGAAGCCCTATTTAAAAATAGAATATTAATTTTTCTCTCTGACCTAAAGAACGTTTATCCGTCAGACCTAAGATTAAAGAAGCCATAATGTTTCTTAATTCCCCCTTCGTGAATCAATAATTCCCCGCAGATTATGTAAATCAATTTCTCAGGTTAGGTTAGCCTAAAGATCAAAGAAACCATAATGTTTCTTAATTCACCCTTCGTGAATCAATAATTTCCCCGCCGATTATGTAAATCAATTTCTCAGGTTAGGTTAGCCTAAAGATCAAAGAAGCCATGTTCGTTTCTTAATTCCCCATCCGTGAACCAATAATTCCCCCACCGATTATGTAAATCAATTTCTCAGGTTTGGTTAGCCAAACAATCTCATAACATTCGCGTCGATCATGTACATTCTCACTGACAAAAACCATAAAACAGACATAAATTGCTGTTGACACCCATAAACGTGAGAAAGTTCCTGTTTTTTCATTCTCACTGACAAAAACCATAAAACAGACATGAATTGCTGTTGACATCCATAAATGTGAGAAAGTTGCTGTTTTTTCATTCTCACTGACAAAAACCATAAAACAGACATAAATTGCTATTGACACCCATAAATGTGAGAAAGTTCCTGTTTTTTCATTCTCACTGACAAAAACAATAAAACAGACATAAATTGATGTTGAATTAAATTAAAAAGATAAAATAAATTGAAAAACACACATAACAATAAAATATAAAATAAATCAATTTGATAGAATTCATGTTTTTTCAAATGAGAAAAATACTATTTATTAAATTCTCACTGACAAAAGCCATAAGAACATTCATCAATAATGTAAAAAAGCTGTAGGTGGCAGCAGGGGTGAGTTTTGGGACCTCATGAGGCCTTTCTACTGTTTAATCCTTCTAAATACCTACCAGTTTGTTTGTTCTGTGATTTCTAACCTCTAATCTGTTAAACTTGTTCCTATAAATATTGCACATTTCCATAAATATGACGTACATAATTTCGGAGACCACACTGCCTTTCCATGACGATAAAATAAAAGTTCAAAATAAGGATAAAATCCTTTTTAATAGACAGTGTATAGAAAATTCACAAAAAAATACTAGATATTTCGGTCACATATACAGTGACCGTCATCAGTAGTAAAAGTTTTATCCCTATTTTGAACTTTTATTTTATTGCACATTTATGAAAAATTTTAGAAAACCGCCCCGAAACTAGCATCATGTTTCCCGTATTTAAGATTTTTTAAGGGTGGAGAAGAATATAGAAAATGTATAATGGAACATTGGATACCTCACATAATGTCAAAAGAGGGTAGGGGCTTGTAATGATACCCCTACGTATTTAAGAAACCTCAGGTATGCTTTGCTCAGACAATAGATTGGTAGAAAAAAGATTAACAGATGGAAACTAAGTAGACATTCATTCCGTCTTTCTAGATAAGAGATGAAAATAAAATTATTGAAATGTTATTAAAATTAAAGCTTGTTCCTTTGTGTTTATTAAATAAAGAAAAAAAAAATTTTTAACTGAAAGTAAGGACCAACATTAAAACAGAAAACGAACAAAAATTATTCCGTATATGAAAGGGGCTGTCCCCTCCTCAACGCCTCGCTGTTTACGCTAAATTTTTTTATTGTTTCAAAAAATAGAGTTGTGAGAAAGAGTTTAACTTTAGTGTAAAGAACTAAACTTGATGAAACTTATATATTTGAAATCAGTATTAAAATCTGAATCTTTTGATGTATCTATTGGTATCAAAATCTCGTTTTTTAGGGTTTCGGTTACTATTGAGCCGGATAGCTCCTTACTTACAGTTCGTTACCACGAACTGTTTGATGTGTTGTTCCGTGTTCTTTGGCTGGCGACGTCCTAGAGGGAGACCGCGCACCATATAAACCAACGACTCCTAAGCCGCAATATCGACCCAAATGAGGCCCCGTCACTAGCCCGGGACAGTACCACCTGGGGAAGACTGACGGCGCTGTCAACTAGTTCCTTCTACGTCTTGACGTCTGTTATTAATTTTAAATAAAGACGCCATAAACAATTTAAACATGTCTTGCAATGTCCTATACATGTTATCCCAATACAATGCTTCAAATAGGATTCTTTTCCAGCTTGGAAAACTGGCAAGGGTACAAAGAAATACAGTTTTCCACAGGTAGGGTAAGATAAAAAAACACGATAAAAAAAAACGATAAATAATTGCAATAGATCACAGTGAACTGGCAACAGCTATGTAACAACTATGGAAAAGCACTGACCATGAAACAAGCAGTAGAGTGTTCACTAAATACTTTCCTTCCAAAAAATGATTAACAAAATAAATCGCTAACCTTGCATACTTCAATATGCATAAATTTTGACTGATATTTGCACAAAACGGCTTTCTTGGATTGCTGATTACTATGAAATTACAAAAAAGAACCACAGCCAAACTAGATCACAGCCTGGAAACTAATTTGAAGTTTTTTTTAAATTACTTAAAAATTCGTAATTCGTGTAAATTTTCTTGTCAGTCGGAGGATTTAACAAAGTTTTATGAACTCTTCCAATCACTTTGAGACATGCCTTTCTTCACCTGTAAACACATAAGTTGAAGCGAAAATGTATCTTAAAATGAATAGAAGACAGTACTTTGGACGGTTGTTTTTTTCTCTTCAACGTTTATTGAAAATGATTGTTTTAAAAAGAACATACTTCACTTATGGTTCATGTACTTACAAGGCTTTTCTTATAAACTAGTTATTTTAGCTAAAAACTTGGTCAAAATCAACAATGTCAAAATTTCGAAGTGTCATATCCATATTCTTCCTTTATTTGTCCCTGTCTCTAGACCGCAATCAATGCAGTAGCATTAACATAAAAAAGGATGTGTCTCTTATGTATAATAGAAGAAAAAAACTTTTTTCCTGCCTCATCCTATAGGATAGATGGTAAGAAACAACTTGAAGAACATCTCCTTTTATTGCAACTTAAAACTCCCAGTGTTAGTTTAAGGGCAAAACGGATATAAAGGAAAGCCCCCTCACCCCTACCCTGGAATGTCCTCGAGGCGCAATATTACATCAGATATTTTTGTCAAAACAGTCGAAAGGTTTAAAAATTGTGCATCTAGAGGTGACATTCCAATTACTGGGTGGTACTCAAATTACTAAAGAACTAAAACTATGCAAGCAAACCATAGAAAACAGAGGCTTAATAGATGTCTGCATTTGTTTCAAATTGGATAGACTCTAAAATACTAGCACTCTCGGGAACAAAAATACTGCTTATTGCCCTTAAGTAACGAAGTAAGAATTAAGACATAATTCGAGTAAATGAACCAGCCCCAGTGTAACAATTTAGTTTTAAACTATGAAATCCTTTTGTTTTTTTCTAGTCTTGTTTTCCAAGGAGGAGGAGAGCTGAGCAGTTTTGACCCATCCTTTGAGTTTCCAGGCATACGCAATGAAATCAAAAACGTATAAAACCTAACCTTCAATAGAAAGAACAGTCTAAGTTATATCCAAAGGAATCCAAAAAACTGAAAACAAGTAAACATCGGAATCTCTGAGTCTTTATAGTACAGTGAAGGACACGTGGGGGGAAGAAGTTTATTTTAACTTAGGGTTGAAAGGGGAAGAAATAAAATGGATTTTGAATTTAAGGGGAGGGTTGATTGATATTGGGGAAAGGAGAGAAAATTTAGGAGTCATAGTGTTAACCCAGTCCCTTTTCCGATGTGTGGGGAAAATGATGAGGATATTTTTCATTTTTTGGGGAATTGCAAGGAATTGGAGAATCTGAGAAATGAGTGTTTTTCGTTAGTGGCAGATAAGGTGATGGAAGGGATTGTAGGATCACGAGTTAAAATGACATTATGGAATTTGGCTAAGTATGCTGATGAAGGGCTGATACATCGT
This sequence comes from Artemia sp. Qi Xiang Cuo, assembly GCF_049724085.1. Lineage (NCBI taxonomy): Eukaryota > Metazoa > Arthropoda > Branchiopoda > Anostraca > Artemiidae > Artemia > Artemia sp. Qi Xiang Cuo. The sequence goes on from NC_142804.1 coordinate 40,220,132, forward strand.
GAAAGAAGTATCTTTTAATAAATATTTTCGTGAAGATTCATATATAAGTACCTTTTTGTTTTTAATTTGTTTGTGTTTTTTGTTGGTTTTGTTATGTTTATGTTTTGTTCTTTTTTTTACTTTTTTTTCCCTATGGCTTGATGTTTTATTTTTTTGGAAATACATACATACATACATACATTCTTTCATACTGAAGTCTCAAAGAAAATAGCTGGTTTTATTTCATTTTTTATTGCAGCTGAATGCTATTCAAGTATGCACTTCAATACATTTTTATACGAAGCTCTAAGATATGCCACTAGGCTATTGAACTAAAGTTAAAATAAAAATTGAAATAAATTTTTTTCAGTAGAAGCACAGTAGTATTCTGGCTCGCAGAAAAGGGGGGTAGAGGAACAAAATCCAAGCTAAGAGGTTTTGCGGAACTTATAATGACTCACTCGTTGTAAAAACGAGCCAAGGTCTGACTTTATTCCAAAGCAAGATAAGACCAAGGTGCAGGATTTCACAGCGTTGCTGTGCTTTGATAGTGTGTAAAAACGATAAAAATACTGACTTTGTGTGAAACCGAGCATTGTTGGGATTCAGCGTAAAAATGAGTGTGTTCCAGCGCAATAGCAATCTAATTCCCGACTCAGTCCAACTTTTTGCAAAAACAAGCCAATTTCAAGCTGAGAAATGTCACAGTATTACTACAAATAATGATCCGAAGAACCTCTTCTGAAAATTTTGAAAACTTGCGTCCAAACCGAGCCTGTGCCTGAAGTCCAAAGGACGGACTTTGCAGCTTTCCTGTGGACTGATTTATTGCAATAACGAGTCAAGTTTTGAATCATCAAAAAAAGAAAAAAAATATAATTTGTCGTCTTTCGTAAAATTGCTGCAGGCCAACATTGGACAAAATTTGAGTGAGCCATCACTGGATGCTAAACAAATAAAGCCCCCATTCAGTCAAAATAAAGTCATTAGTTGTTTTGGTGTAGAAAATTTGAACTTGAAGATTCAGAATCACGCAATCTGTATAAGAGTTTTCTAAGTGTTAAAGAAAGCCAAGTCCTGACTTGGCGCAAAATTTAGTTAAATCTTGATCTATGCATAGCTTATTGCATGCTCTATGCAAGTTTGATATTATATAATCGGTAAGGATTTTACTTACAGAGGTAGGATACCTTCATTTAATATTTGTTCAGTCTGCTAGAAAGTTTTTTTTAGGAAATCCTCATGAATTTTACAAGCTTCATCTTCCCATTTTCACGACCTCCATATAAAAAAAAGACAGAGAAAAAAAAGCAGGTGTCATGTTTTCATATCATAGGCAGCGCGCTAGCGCTGCTTAAGTAAAGAACGATGTGGGCACAATGTGTTTTTTTTTGTTCTCCATACCCGGGCACTTCGCATCGAAGGGGTTGTCGTAGAAACTTCGGAAAGGGCTCATTCGACTGGAAATTGGAGTGGCTAGTGCCCTTTTTAATAGTCGAAAGTGATTGGAGGGCACCTATCCCCCCCCCACACACACCCATCATTCCCCCAACCACATCCAATCAAAATTTTTAAATAGCCATTTGGTTCAGCGTAGGCTAGTTGATTTCCAGATAGAAAATACGTTTTGAGGAGGACACTCTTCGTAACCCTCAGGGCAAAGGTTTTAAGTTACGCCCTGGGGGCATATAAGGTTTTTATAGAAGGCGTTGTCGTAGGAACTTCAAAACAGGCTCATTCAATTGGAAATTCAAAGGTCTGGGGCGCTTTTTAATAGTCGAAAGTGATTGGAGGGCAAATAGCCCCCCCACGCCCATCAATCCCCCAAACACATCCAATCAAAATTTTGAGATATCCATTTTGTTCAGCGTAGTTGATTTCCAGATAGAAAATATGTTTTTGAGCAGGACACTCCCCCACAACCCTCAGGGAAAGGGTTTCAAGTTGTGCCCTGGGTGCATATCAGGTTTTTATAGAAGGCGTTGTGGTAGAAACTTCAAAGGGGGCTCATTTGATTGGAAATTCAAAGGGCTAGAGTAGAAAGGCCTTATTGACTCCCGTACGAACCACGTGGTTTATGGTCCAAATATGGGCATAGAGTCCCTAGGGGAGATGGATTTCTGAGAAATTGATTGCGTAATCAAAGTGTGTCAATGACCTAAATTTCCAAGGTCGATGTTGTTGTTGTTGTTGTTTTGGCCATGCGCATAGAGTCATTAGGGAGAACAAGTGGTTAATTAAAACGATTGGGAATTTGGAACACCTGTGCTGTCAGTCATTAATCAAATTGTTTCCAGGCAAAGTTTAATAATGTCTGACAGGTACTGTCAATCATTAATCAAATTGTTTCCAGGCGAAGTTTAATAATGTCTGACAGGTACTGTCAACATTTCTCAAGGAATAGATCCAAGTCATTAATGTCTTTGCCTCGGAAACAACTCTTTTGGTCGAACTCCAAAAGATATTAATAACCAAACGCCATGGAGACAGTTCTCCAAGAAACATCTTAGCGATGAATTGTTTTAGCGCGGGAATCAGGTTTCTTATTAATTTGAAATGCGTTAGCGCAGAGATGCCAAAAACAAAAGGAACACGCTGAAATTACGTTTAGGGCTTATTTGGGCGAAACCGTTTTATCCATTTTATGGGATTATTTCGGCGAAACAGTTATAGACATTTTAAAAGAAGATTTTAGGAAAGGTTTTAGAAGAGAATTTGAGGGTCAAACTCTGTGGTCGTTATAATACACAAGTTCCATTTGAACAGTGTTGTGAGGTCCTCTACCCCAACTCCAAAGGGATCCGATCCCCACCAGCCCAACCCCGAAGGAAGCGCTCGGTCCTCAAAGGTCCCCCAAGCTCCCAAAGAGCCCCAGCCCCCCAAACGCCCTCCTCAGACCCTCAAAGGCCCTCCCCTGGTCCTCAAGGGCCCCCCAGACCCCAAAAGGTCCCCCGGACCCCAAACGCTCT